>NC_089806.1:35382736-35682736 GCF_029633855.1 Hoplias malabaricus | reverse complement strand
CAAAGATACACACAAATAAATAAATGTACGCTAAGGAAATTGAATTCATTGGTATGATGGTGATTGACGAGACCATTCACAGTTTAATTTACATCCAAACCCTGCAGTTGTTTACGTCCTGCAGTCTTTTTGGACGTAATGACCTTGACCATTTTCTCCTCATGTTCATGTAAAAACAAGGTTAAATAAGAGGAGCTGCTCTGCTTGATGTAGATTTTGCTTTCATCTCAAACAATTACAACATTTTCCTGCCATGTTCTAGAAGGGTGTGCTGAGGTGCTCAGCTTGGGCACTCACTCCTGCAGAGGTCATGTGACGTTCATTGTGTGAGGTGAGGAGGCATTGGCACTGCTGCCACAGTCATTCCTGAACCTAGCCTCACTGGGGTTGCAGTTTTGGAAAATACTAAAACCATACGGCGACGAGTAATATTTTTTTGTTTTGTCTCATGCCTTGATTCAAACTCATCTGGAACAAGTGATGATTGACCAGGTTGCTTAAATGCTTTAATCTGTCAGGGAATCTAGCTCTTTCTTGAAGGCTTACATTAGTATGTAAGCCTTTATATGTATTTATTGTGTAGTTTTGTCTGTCTTAGCTATTCTACTGCGACTTTTGATATTGCTTTGCAGAAACACATTTTCTTACTTAATATTCACATTTGTCATGAGCAGGGATGGGATCAATGATTCCGAAATGCAGATATTTCTTTTATGTAATCTAATAAGCCAGGTTTTATCTTTAGCCAGTCTGTTTGAGCTTTACTGCTGCTTGCCAGAGGAGGCCTTTTAACTGTGACAGGGACATGAAAAATGGGGGGGGGCATATGTGCTATTGAACCTGGTTGTCATAGAAATGTGCCCTTTGTGACGTCCTCTGAGAGGTTGTTAAATAATTTACAGTACAATTACCCCTCATCCTTGTTCCTGACTCCTGAACCCGATTCTGAAGTAGACAGATTGTTAAATGGATGATGTTCTCGCAACAAAAGTCTGTTCTGTTGGTAACAGTTCTTGCTAAAAATGTCCAACCAGTCATCTAATCCAGCACCTCGGTGACTTGCCTGGGAAGCCTTATTCCCACCTCCAGCCCCTGAACACGAATGACAGAATTCAGTTGGTTAGTGGCGCTAATAGGGTGTAATACACTGTCATTTAGCAGACGTCCTTATAAAGTAAAATGAGCGTACTCAGGTATTTTCCAAGGGAAAAGGATAACAGACAAGGTAGATAAACAACGCAGGCTTTTAGATGTGGGGGGCAAACATGACTCTCTCTCTCCTCATTCTCTTAGGCCCAAGCTGTTTTTCCCTTTCAGTAACAGCCTTTCAGTGACTATTGTACTGCAACCTGAGCTTATCTACACATTGTATGACTGATTAAAGTAACAAAACATCTAATGGTGTAAAATATAATCTGTGGCTGCTGCAATGTGCTGGACTTTCTGCATTCTTTTTTTTTCTTCAGTAATACCCCTTCAACAGCACCTCTCTCTCATATTGAGACCTTACGCAGTAGGGTGCATTGCTCCTATGTCAATCACTTGATCCCCAGAAAAAGGCGTATGATTCACTGCTTTGTTTTAAAGCTTAATGTCTGTAGTTGGACAGATATTCAGTCTGGTTTTCTACTCCTGGAAAGCATTGCCCTCATTCAGAGTGGGGCAGACAGATAAAGATAACTGGCATCTGTCATATCCATTAAGTAAAAAAAAGACATATATTGAATCACCGTGACCTAGTGGACAACAGTATTAGATGAGGAACAATGAATGGTTTTATGTGATTCCAGTCACAAATGCCCTTTACACATAAAACCTGTTACTGGAATATTTGACTGGTAATGTTCATACTGCGCAACATTAAAAGCAAGATGGCCAGTGTGAATGGGTTTACACATGACATGAACTTCATGATTAACATATGATACTATATGATAGTACCTCTGGGACACATTAGAGGTGTGTGTACAAAGCTAAATGTAGCTAAAATAAGTCAAATGTGTGTTTTTTTTTAGATGTACTTACTTTTTACATCACTTACTGTGGGTAAGGGACATATTATACCTCTTTTTCCCCAATTAATAAAATAAATACAAACTTAATATAATGTCTGTGACATGTTTTGGGCAAAATACCACAAGGATAAAACACCACAGCACTTTTCTTACACTCTCTACACAGAATGATCCGAATGATCAGTTCTGTTTCAGCCCCTATTGAGAATTAACATATTTTTACATACAAGAGGAGCTAGCATTTTCAGTCACGTTTGCTTTGTTCTGTTTCTCATTATTCTAGTTTTCTCCATTTTTAAGCAGCACATTTATTTCAAGTTTGGGTTTGCTCTAAATAATCTGGTCTTTGCGTGTCACGTTAGTGTTACATGGATTCAGTGCTGTGATTGGAGAGACCTTTGGCGCTACACGACTCTACGCGACTCGCCACAGATCTTTGGCTTTTCCATTGGCCAAATCTTGTACCTGGTCCCTGGAACAGGGTAAGTTTTTAGTCCCAGCTCCCTCCGGGTTCCACCCGTGCCGAATAGGTACTAAATGTTGACGTGTAAACCCTGCAGAGTCTCTAAAGTGCCTAGTGTGTTGGTAGCGGTTCCAGGTTCCCAAATTAAAGTGCCTAAAATGAGTCTTTCTTAATATGTGCCCTTTAATGTGAATTGGATCAGAACTACAGGACTTAAGTTTGAATGCATCTTTATCACTCTCTCCCTCCATCACTTCGGATTTGAATACACTGTATTTTTCCTGTGTTTTTCTTATTTTGCTGTATTTGTCTCTGCTGTGCATTTATGTTGCTCAGTGGTTGCTGTGTGTATTATGCGTTGCAGTTGCCAGGGAAATTGGCCACAATCTGTCAAGAGTCCTCTGCTTAGGTTGGGAATACATAATGCCTGCTAGGTCAACTACCTGTTCTGTAATTACAAACAACAGATGCAACACCGTGTTTCAACAACTTAAACTCAAACAGACACACACATAAACACCAAAATGCATGCATAAATATGCATGTATACGTATAAATGATTACCAGGGCTTAGTGCACGCCAATTTAGCCCTTTCGGTTCAGCGGATTTCACACATTCATGTAGCAACAGTCTCTCGTTCATAAATGCATACACTCACACACAGGCACACATCAATTCACACGTCATTACGCTAACGAGGCTGGCCGAGCTGTCTGACTTGGCTGTCACTCAGCTAATCTCTCCCCCCATCAAAGGCTGCCCCAGGCTCATCGATTTGTTTCATCACTACTTCAAAGAGCCTTCTAGGCTCATGGTCTTTTCAGCCCCTTTCACTGCAGCCATTCACCCTGTTCAGCACCCGTCCTGGCCTAGCCTGTCTGGCTCAGGTGAACTCCTCCAAGACTCACAGCTGCACACATGCCCACACACACACACACAAAGTATTTACTGCATTTAACACTTAGAAAATCTTACAGCTGAGTTGTGTGATCTAGCATCCAATTATGTAATTAAGATTGTTGGTAACTTTCTTTCGGATGGTTCACTGTCGATGGTTTGTAGATGCTCAGTAGATTCTTTTGAATCTACTTCTACTTCTACTTTATTTAATTATCCGTAGATAATTTATAGGGGACCATCCAAATAAAGTGTGACCTTCTGGACCTAATTTCTGACACCCCTAGAAGAAATCAGCCACTGTGGAACAGGTCATGTGACATGTTTAAACACAAGAAATTTAATCGAACGTAACGTCAGGTTTGTTGTCTGCTGAACAAAGTCGGACAGTCGCAGAATTGCCTCCTACTTTAAGCAGTTTGATCAAGTTAAATCTCTTATGACATGTTAAAAATAGCACTTTTTAAGAACAATAATATGTTATTTTCCATTTATAGTCACTTATTATCAGGCAATTTCTAGGAATAGCTATTTGATCAGCAAGATTTGTTCATTCACTTTTCAGTTATAAAGAATTCTGGGTATAATTTATGGGTCAATGCTGAAATGCATTTTTGTTTATTATAGAATCTTCTGCAACGTCGTTAATTATATGAATAATTTTTTTTCACAGCTTAGCTACAAATTATTTGAAATATATACACGTATAAAATTATACACATCCTCATAAAATCGATTTTACAATAATAAAAACATTGATAATGTTCTACACACACACACAAATACCCACACGTTATAATATGTCTGTGACAGGTGTGACCTTCACTTGCTGTGTTCTTCATGCCCCACTCTCTCTCTTTTCCATGTTTCTCTCTTCCTCTCTCTCTCTCTCGCCGCACGTGCCACTTTATGGTGAACTGAAGGTGTTTTCCATCAAGCCTCAAAAAGTGGAGGAAAAAAATGAAATCCTTTGCACTTTTCCTCTGTTGCACACTCTCTCTCTCTCTCTCTCTTTCCATGTCCGCCTGATGTTTCCATGCTTTTCCGTCCTCCTCTCTTTCACATGGTTACTCAGCAAAACAGCACCACTTTGGCCTCAGTTTAGGATTTTTTTACTTATTTATTTATTTTTTGAGGAACCAGAAAGAAGAGCTCTTACATAAGCAAAAGCTGCTAAAAATATTTCTGCTTTCATCACTGCTGTGGCTATCTCCTTCCGAGGAAAAAGAAAATGAAAATATTAAACAGAAAGAACACTATATAAAAGGAAAGAACGCTAGAAATGCTGCATAATGACGGGGACATGAGATAGCTTTATGACCTTATTCTTCAAATATGTGTCAGTACCGATGGAAAGTGCTGCGTCATCAAAGTGGAACTGTGCAGTCAGGAGTCAGGTAGAGAGTTGGGCGATAATGATACATTGAACAATGATTTTTACTTTTAGCATTAGATAATAAAACATTGACTGCAGTGGATATAATTAGCTGCATATTCCAGATAGGTGAATAAGTAGTTAGATGTTATTCAGTAAATACTATAAAACTAATATGTGAGTTATTAGAGTAAAGAATTAAAGGGCTATACTATGATTAGGACTATGACCATAGTGCACTCAGTATCTCACTGCTTTCCTAGTACTTTCATGGAAACAGATGCAAGCCTGTTAGGTTTGCTTCCATGCATGAATGAATCCTTTAGTTTGTCCTTTTTTGGGAGTGTATATTTAACTGTGGTCTAAGTGGAAGCAGTGTGTGTCTATAAGGATGTTTCTCACCCGACTTGTTCCTCGCTTGTTTGACCCAGCTCTAGATAGTACTACTCTGAGCTTCATCAGTTAAAGAGTCCATGCAGCAGTCTGAGTTTCGAGATCATGTTGAGTGTATTAGACAGCAAGAACAAAATCAAATTATTTACCAAGATGACCCTAACTGCCCTGCCATTCTTTTTTCTTTGGTCAGAGGCAATGTTATATGACTTGTAGCATTTCATAGCAAATCTACGTATGGTACCTTGTGTATAATTGCTATTGTTGCGTTGTTGTATATCCATTTTATATTTAATGTGATTATGTCTATGCTTTTATATCAGTATATTGTTCTATGTATATGCAGTATAATCAATTGCATATATATTTTCATAATTTAAACTTAAAATGTGCACTTTTACATTATTTTGTTTGTATGACTGTCAAAAGTTGGCCATAATATGAAAGGTAGTGTCGCAGTCACACAGCTCCAGGGTACTGGAGGTTGTGGGTTTGAGTTCCGCTCCGGGTGAATGTCTGTGAGGAGTTGGTGTGTTCTCCCTGTATCCGCGTGGGTTACCTCCGGGTGACTGTCTGTGAGGAGTTGGTGTGTTCTCCCTGTGTCCGTGTGGGTTACCTCCGGGTGACTGTCTGTGAGGAGTTGGTGTGTTCTCCCTGTGTCCGTGTGGGTTACCTCCGGGTGACTGTCTGTGAGGAGTTGGTGTGTTCTCCCTGTGTCCGTGTGGGTTACCTCCGGGTGCTCCAGTTTCTTCCCACAGTCCAAAAACACATGTTGGTAGGTGGATTGACTCAAAAAGTGTCCGTAGGTTTGAGTGAATGTGTGTGAGTGAGTGTGTGTGTGTGTTGCCCTGTCAAGGACTGGCGCCCCCTCCAGGGTGTATTCCCGCCTTGCGCCCAATGATTCCAAGTAGGCTCTGGACCCACCGTGACCCTGAACTGGATAAGCGCTTACAGATAATGAATGAATGAAATAAAATTACAGTGAATTATATCGCTTTTGATTACAAGTAGAAGTATGGTATTAAATTGCACATTTACAGAGAAATTTTCAATAAGCCATTAATGAAAATGATTGATTTAAAAATATTTTTTTATAGTAGGAACAATCAGTTATAGATTGTAATTGGACAAATTAATTTAATTTGGCAGGTGAGAGATTAAAAATGATACAAATATCTAAACCAGATTTCACAGTGTGCTCTGAAATGAACTGTGTTTGTCAGGTGTCTTTGTTTTTTTAACAATATCTTATACAGATCAATAATGGCCGCTTGGAAAAACTGTAAATTAACACACCTGGGAAGGTTAATACTGATGTGGAATACCATTTGAGTATCATGACAATTAAAATTTAAAATTCTATCAACTCTGTTCATTCTTCTGTAGTGAACGTCAATGTACCCCCAAAGCAAATGTATAAATGCCACAGATGGGAATTCATGATACTGTAAAACATAGATGAAACATAGTCTGCTGATTTGAAGTCTAATTTTGACCATAGAACATAACAAATTCTTAAATTTGCAGCATTGGTTTTCTGAGATGATGCTATGGTAATTTTATTTGCATTAGGAAATGGACAAGTTTTCAAACAAGCTATTTTTTCTCCAGCAATTGTTTGGACATACTCTACCATTGCTTTCTCTATACAGCCTATACAGGGTATAAATAGTGTAAAGTCAATGACTGTTCTGCCGTCCCCCTTTTATACACGCCCACAGAGGGGCACAAAAGATTTAACTCCTTTTAATTCGTATTAATTCCCGGTTTGTGCTTGAAGTGTTGTTCTTCGGCCGCTGGATGACATCACACACGGGCCCTATAGGTTGGGGGTTGGGGAACGTGTGCTGTGATGAGTCACTGTTTTTAATGCGCACCGAGGCACACGGCTGACATGCGTCTTACACACACATTAACACACACACACACACACACACACACACACACACACACACACACACACAAATTCACTGGACCTGTGCAATTTGGTGTGTGTGTATGCCTAGGGGCTTGTTTGTGTCTTTACGTCTGATTGGCTCTGAATGCCGATTAGGCTGTGATGTCAAACGCACATTGAGGGGGATGGAGAAGGAGAGAACTGAGAGTCAGAGAGCTCTCTAAGGAGTGTGTTTCGTGTGTGTGTTTTGTGTGTGTGTGTGTAGTTTGTGTGTGAGAACAAGCCTTCTGGACCTTGTCTTACTGTGGTGTAGTCTTCCACATACTGGTTCTGTGCTTTGACCGAGTTAATAGGGTCCTGCTATTGCGGGGGAGACACAAAATAAACAGCTGCGAATGTTTTTCCTTATGGTTATACTTTGCCTATATGACCTTCAGCTAACAAGTTAACTTCAGCAATGTACATCCCGTCATTTTTCCGCTTAAACATACAGTTTCACCTTAAAAGACTCAGAGCATCTGAATGTAAACAAACGAGAGGACAGCAATTTCCCACAATTGTCGACAGTCCCATTAAGTCATCATCATACATCTGTCTCAAAGTCAACTCATCTCAGACAGACCTGAGGTTTCTGACATTATATGATGTAACATTATCTGTACAAAATGACAAAAGCTAAAGCTAAAACAGTAGTAGCCCTCATCCTAAGTCTGTATGTTGTGTTTGTATATTTGCCTTATGGGTTGGTATTTGAAAAGGAGCTCTTATGTGTTGTCACTCATTCTGGCCAGGATCTGACTTATTGGAAAGGACACACTCATTGTTGGCAATGGCTTCATCTCTTACTTAGTTATCTGTTATCTCATTTTAATCTTGAATTTATAATAAATAAATGTTAATATATATATATAAAAGAACATTTTCCCAGAGTGCTAAATATTGATTATAACTTTCAAATACCTTTGCTTATGTTTGAATATATTTTTACATGGTTTTTATATTCATTTTATCCCTGCTTTCCATTTTAACATTATGCTGAAACTTTTTTTTGTGTAAAGTGTATTTCTTTGCTATAGAAACTGGCAATAAATGGAAGGGTTGTGTGCTCGACCCAAGGGGCATGCGTGGGTTTGGAATGTGAAGTGTGGATTTTCTCTCTCTGCATATGAAAATTTGTTCTTCTTCTTGTTCACTCTCTTTCCTCCCTCTGATCTCTCCTTGGCTTGAAGATGCCTATGGCAGTGATTGCTGAGTATGCCAAAAAGGGTCTGTCTGTAACAATTTTTTAGCTATCCTCTAGCACTTTCTCTCTCTCACACACACACACACACACACACACACACACACACACACACAACACAGCCGTAGAGTCCATTGTGGTCCACCCCCAGTAACGATTCTTCAGTACCTTTTCACTCTTATACACAGTTACTGCAGAGTCATGCATTTCTAATGGCTTTTCCATTGTCGCAGGCAGTAGCAATTGTGTGTGTGTGTGAGAGAGAGAGAGAGAGAGAGAGAGAGAGAGAGAGAGAGAGAGAGTCTGTGTTTCCTCATTGCACAAATTCACATAACTCCAGTGAACAAGAAAACATGCTTTGTGTGAGGTTTTGTAAATCCGTGTCTGTGTGTATTTATGTTTTTATAGATCTTATTCAAACTTCAGAAATGGATGCAGCAGAAGTTGTCCTAGCAGGATAAACTGTAAAGTATTGGCAGTGTTTACAGATGAGAACGTAGGCGACACAGATTTCTACCACTGCATTTAAGTTTTCATGAAATATGGTTATTGTATGGAGCCGTTTTTATTGTCTGTGAAGAGTAAACGTAGCTTAAAAATCTAAAAGCTTTTAAAAACTGGGTGACTTGTCATGTGATCCTCAACTTCATAGTCATCCATATAATCTCTCCCACACCCCCACACCCCAAAACACACACATGAAATGTTTTGGCCAGGTCCTGCCCCTACACCAGGTTTGCACAGTACTAGTAGTGATTTCCGAGTGCTGATTGAACATCCTGTATCAGCTTCCTAAAGGTAAATTTGGCTTCCAAATTTGAAGGCATTTGTGTGTTATTTCCAGGTTCAGATTGGCCTGCAGTGTTGGGGCCCGATGCTATATATATTCAGGGGTCCCACGTACCTGTTGAAACCCGGCTATCAGAACAACACAGCGTTATCTATTATTGTACTGATTGATGAAGAGGGAGGGCTGTGCTACTCACCTAAAGAGACCCTGACAATAGCTACTTTTAATGCAGACCCTTTTAGGTTTGTTCCCGTTTGTGAATGAAAACTGCTTTTTAAGGAAATCCTAGGTAAATATTTTTATGACGACAAAAAAGTGAGTCTTTTCATTCATAAATGCTGCACATTGCTGCAGTACACTTTGTTCTATGACAACATGTGCTGCATTGAAAATGGAAGTCCATTTCTAAGATTTGCACAGAGCTGAGCTATTATGGTCTATGTATATGTGGATTTTCTTTTTATAGTTTGAAGAAGGCTAAGTGTTGATGCTGATGAGATTTGATCTGAAGATTTCTCTCCCTCTCTTGCACTTGTTCTCTCTCTCTCTTTCTCCTGAGAGTATAGTAAATGACTGTGTTTTGTATCTAATCAAACTGTCATTCTGAGTTTTATGGACTGGGACCAAGGGAAATGAATACTAGAGAAAGAGGGAGTGAGAGGAAGATTGACAACGAGAGAATGAATGAATGAGAGAGTGAACACCACTAAAGTGATTAGGGACATGCAGATGCTGCCCTCCCCCCCACACTTTCCAGCCTTTTGAATGAGTCTTAGAGCTCTTGCAGCATCTCAATATACAGAAACATTTACATAATGCGCGAGCTAAAGCTCATACATGCATAAGGTTTTTGATAATGGAGAGGATGAGAAAAGGGTTATACTCATGCACAGCTGACCCTGAAATGACAATAAGGGCCTCTGGACAGCCAGCGAGAAATTCCTTGGATTCATAGAGTTTGAACAGACATAAATACAAACAAAAGAAGAAAAAATACTATTCCTGTCCCTATCAGTGTAGTGCAGGCAGTTGTGTGTTTGCTATGCTGTGTGTTTCCATGACACTATTTTTAAACAAGGAGAAAACAGATAGAAAATATTTCCCAAAATTGGAAGCTGATAATGATAATGCTACATTAGCTACAGCTTCAGTGCATAAAAAAGGAAATTAATTCATACCACTCAGTATATGATGACATCCTCCTTTTTTTCTGCACTCTCTCTACACCCACCTTCTCCTTCCATTCCCATGTCTTTGTGTGATGTGTGTTCTCATTTTGAGTGATGTGAGTGTGATATGAGTCTGACTACATGGTTGTGACGGCTCTTTCATATGATCCAAGCCACATGTGCACGTATGATACGATATGCCGACATATGATACAGAGACAGGCTCAGTGGTCAGACGGATGGTTGTTGCGTCGTGTCCTTCGTTCATATGTTCTTATGCATAATTTAAGCTATACTTGTTTTACAAACGTTTAAAGATTTGTTTATGTGCATGTACATATAGTACTTAAAGGAACACTAGGTAAGGTTTAGTGTTTTTGCTCCTGAGGCTCCCCCTAGTGTAATTAATTTTTTACAGTGCAGCACTGAAATCAGTAGGGAGGAAGAGAGAGGAGATGTGGTTTCCTACCCTGCTACAAAATTACATAGTGCTGTTCCTGCAGTGCTGAGCTCAGAATAGCAACAACACAGCCACGGTTATTTTTTTTTTATAGATCAGTAAAATATCACAATGATTTTGAAGCTGTAATTTTATGATAAACATATTACATTGTGTTCCTTTAAGGGAAAAATCAGACTTACCTAATTGTACCTAGGTACTAAATTACCTAATTGCCAAATGGAAGTTTTCAACTACTAATTACCAGGATGCAAACTGCATGCCTAAATCACTACCAACTTTACTGAAATTCTTTCAAAATGCAATATTAAGTATTTTGTAACAAACAAATACACTGATGATCAATGTACTAAAAGTGTGTACAATTTTGGTCTAATAACTATGTACTCAGTATGTTAATTATATTTTGTTAGTGTTATTAATTATACTTAAATACTAATGATACAATTTTGAGACACCATTAAAAATATAGTACAATAAATATACTTAAGTGCATATTTTCCCAACTCTGTTTTTTTCCAAAATATACTTTGTTTCAAATATATCAAATAAAAGTATAATTCTGTCATAAAATCTAGATAAATACATTGCAAATATGTACATAAATATATTTAGTATAATAAATATATTATGTTATACACTAAATATGCTTAGCCCTGCAATAGACTGGCACCCTGTCCAGGGTGATTTCCTGCCTTGTGCCCAGTGAACTGGTTAAACATTTACAGACAATGAATGAATATGTCATAATCAAGTCTACTTCTGTGTACTTTCTCACCTTTGTAGGAGTTTGTGTGTCAATTAATACCAACAAATATATTTAAATGTATCTTAATACACCTTTCTTTGCGTGATTTAAGGGTTCTTTGCATTGTGAAAGGTCATATAAAAAACCATCTACAGCCAATTCTCCATCAATCTGAAGAATCGTGCAGAGTTCTTGGGGTGTTCATGATTCTATATAGCACTGAGGGAAAATATACATGTATTTACTATTTTTGGCACTTAAATTTAGCACACAGAGCAATAATGTGCTTGAAATGTACTTATCAATATTCAAGTATATTTCCAGCACATGTTTAGACAGCCTAAGAACTGTCTAAGCCTGACCCAACATTACCCAACAGCCTGAGATTTAAATCAGAACCCAACCCCAAGTTAGACAGAATTATTTCCTAATCCAACCTAAACTATGTAACTTTTGAATCTGAAGATGAATCAAGATGTGGGATGGATGGTATCATATTTAATCATACCATCATACAATTTCCAAACATTCCTGCAGTATAGGGTTATACCTCCTGGTTTGGTGAAGCCAAGGCAGCACTGGATATAATAGCAAAGCATGCTGAGACAGTTTTAATCAGACCAGGGAAGCTAGCAGAGAAACTCCAAAAGGGATGAATGAAATAAATAAAACCTTATTCTGTGTAAAATTCTGTGTAACCAGCGTTCAATTATGGATATATAAAATATAGAAATTATGTAAAATGTTTTGCAAGTTTAAATTCTGCACATTCCAACGTTTATATTTTGAGTAAACTTCCTACTATGAACTGCTTAGTGTGATGCAGATATAGTAAGACGTTTGCCTTCAGCATTAGAAATATGAATCTGACTTGAGCCCAACACATAGAATTCCCATCTCAGTTTTTTGTTCTGTTGAATTACTTGAAATTACGGCTGGACGATATGGCCAACATTTATATCATGATATATTTCTTTATTTTGGTCGATACGATAAAATTCTGATATTGATATGAACAACATAAAATCCACTGAAGAGCTTTTAAGAACAAGCAAGAAACATGACATCATGAAACATAAACCTCTTGGCTTTGCCAATATTAATATTTTTAAACAAAATTTAAAATTGAGTGCTGAATTGATGACAGTGCCCTGTAATGATTGTCAGTCAGTGACAGATGCTGTAAATAATGTGTATTGAAATATTGAAAATGTATTTTAAAATCATATAATTGTTATTGAAAATTGTATATTGTGATATAGATATTGATATTGAATTATTGTCCAGCCCTAATTGGAATAATGTGTAAAACTACAGGAGTCAAGTACATATATGCTCAGTTCTGTTACTGAGTTCAAGTAGCAGGTTTTGTCCTGTTCATAAATAATGCATCACTTGTTAATAGAAAAGCCCAGATGTCTTTAACACTTTGCTTTTCTTAATCTCATGTCCTCATCTGGTGCCAGTAGAACATTTAGTCCTTTTTTTTTTTTTTTTTAGAAATTGTACTCAGGAGAATTGAAGTTATAGCAAAGCTGTTCATTTTTAAGAGTGAGTACACCTCTTCCATCATCTGTGAGGACACTGCACTCAGTTACTCTTGTTCAGAATGAGTGAAGGAAGCTGTAGAATAATAAGAGAGAAGGGAAGTGAGACGGCATGTTGAGTCATGGTTTGAGGAGTAGGGGAAGGAATGCTGAGTCGTGTTGCTGGCTCTTCACAGAGCCTTTGTCCTTGACGGATTTTTCCTTCTGCCAAGTCTGGCAGCAGAGAGGGATTATAGGTCAGTGACTGGTCTCTCACTACTGTCCACGCTTTTGAGTTGCCATCGGGTTACGAGAGAGAGGTCAGCAACCCATTGTAGGGATTTAAAGGTGGACATATTTCTCTTCCTATTTGCGCATCTCTCCTGTCTTCTCCTATTGGCCTCTTTTTCTCCATCTCTTTTTTTTGTTCCCACCATGTGCTTGTATATATTGTTCCTGAGAAACAGAAGGTTTTTGATGATCTGGTGATTTTCTGCAGGGTGTATTGAGTGCAGTTAAAGGGCCCATATCCTATAATTTTCTAAAATATTATATTACTCCTATTAGGCTGACTCTTATAATTTATGTTTTTATGGATCCAAAAATAGTCTGAATTATTTTTTTTCCTACCTCTCTTATCCATTTGAATTGAACAGGCTATATGGTGCATTCAGCAGCAGTCTGCTTTGAAACACTTCTTCAGAATGAATTGGTGGAGCCGAACTGCTGTAGCCTGAATAGATGAATATATGCAAATGAGTCGGTTTTCATGAAAATCAATGAAAAAAGCAAGCTGTTTTTGTTGCCTTCTGTTCCTATGTGGACTGGGGAGTGAATGAATGGTCCGTTTTGAAATTTTAGTAGTGTTCACATACAAAATAAAACACTCTTATTCCAAAAAAAGAGCAAAGATCCATTTTCTCTCATTTTTGTCTTCTTTTGCTCTTGCCTTCTTCATTAGCCTGCTTGTTTTTTTTCATGTTCTCTGGCTTTTACTGCTTTCCCTTTCCTGTTTACCTCCTCTCTTTCATTCCTCGCTATTTTCTCCATTGCTTTCCTCATCTTTTTCTCTTTTTCTCTCTGTATGCCTATATGCATCCTATTAACAGCTGCCTTATCAGCACTCTGCTTTGGGAATTGCTCCACTGTAAGTGTATGTATGTGTGTGAGTTTGTTTACATGTGCGAGGTGCCCTTGGACAGGTAAGATATGGAGCAGTTCATTTTGCAGTTGGATGAGATATACAAGTTGCCAGTGAATTACATCAGGTAGGTTTTTTCTCACTAGATCAATCTCTCTTTGAGAAACACAAGGACTATTTCATAAGTAATTTTCACCATTGCTTTTTTGAAAGTTGAGAGTTTGGAGAGTGTGTGTTTGTGCATGTATGAGAGATGTGTGAGTATAAAACCTGTATTTGGGACCGGAAATGGCAGAGAGCTGTATTCACTATGCAGAGATTTCTCTTGCTACTGCTCCTACTTGAATAAATGCTTAAAACACTTTATGTAAGCTTAACAAGCGAGTGGGAAGATCCTCCATGACTTTTCCATCAACCCAAAGCCTCATTCTTATCATCCATGGTTTCATTCAGGGGCACTTTCACCCACATCTCAAACTCTGGTGATATTCCAAATGCAACTGCTGTTATGTGAGTGAGTGAGTGAGTGAGTGAGTGAGTGAGTGAGTGAGTGAGTGAGTGAGTGAGTGAGTGAGATATATATATATATATATATATATATATATATATATATATATATATATATATATATATATATATATATATATATATATATATATATATATATATAGTGTGCAGTGTCTGCAACATAAATCACACATTAACAAAACAGACTAGAGCTTGGCCCAAGCTAATACTTTATGTAAACTATTGGCCTGGGGTGAAACCCATATTTTATTGTACTTGTGTCATGTAACGCACCACCAATGTGAGCCTAGGTGCTTAAGGGATTGGTGATACTGTAATTGGTGGTAAGGTGTTGAGATGATGACTATGGTCAAAAATGCCTCCCAGGCTTGTAAGACCTGGATAATAATGGCTATTCTAGAGCATTTTTAGTGTAAAATATTAACACAGCTAAATGCATATGCTAGCTCCCAGTTAGCCACATCCATTATTCATGATACAGGAGAAAATGCTGTTCGATTTGGTTAATGTTACACTGGGTCTCTCTCTCTCTCTCTCTCTCTCTCTCTCTCTCTCTCTCTCTCTCTTCTCAGTTCTGATTTCAATCTTTCCATATTTGCTTTTATCCTCCTCTCTTTCTCTTGTCATGTCTCCAAACAAAATCCACTTCCCACTCCTCTTTACATTACATTCAAAGAGAGTCTGGAGCTCATGAATATGTATTTCATAACTACATGCTCTAGGAAAATGTGACTGAATGTCTTGATGTATATAGATGCAAAGTTTTGTTGTCATTCGCACACATTATAATGGATAATGTAGTCCATATTGTCATAGTCCATATTGTCAAGAAGCTTTACACCTGTAAATAAACATCCTAGGGTGCTTTTTTTAAAGACTAGTTAAATTCTGCATATTATCTTAGGTTTTATTCTAAAAGCATATTATATATATTTTTTCATGAAATTCCATTGTCCATGATCTGTAGAAATGACATCAGTATCAGCTGATATTGTTGAAAGTGTTATTATTCCATCTAGGACTAGACAATAATCCAATATCAATATATATTGCAATATAAAATGTTTCAATAACAATTATATGATTTTTAAACATATTTTCAATATTTCACAACGTTTAAAAATATTAATATTGACAAAGCCAAAAGGTTTATGTTTGATGTTTATTCTTGAAAGTTATTCAGTGGATATTACACTGTTCATATCAATATCAGAATAATCCTATCGACCTTTATTAAGAAATATATTGTGATATAATTGTTGGCAATATCATCCAGCCCTAATTCCCTCTCTTTAATGTTAAAAGGTTGCTCCTTTAAATGCAAATCACTACATAAAATATATGTGATATTTAAACCTAATTGATACTACTCTGCTAATCCCAGTAGCAAAACAGCATAGCTCTGTATGCCGTCCCTAACTGTTTTTAAATGCTATTATTGATATACTATTCATAACAGTTTATTGTATACTCACTCTCCCAACCCCATGGGCTACAAGGTATCCCGTTTCGCTGGTGTCCGCCTTCATTCCCTCGCTCACTCACTCCTATCGATTGTTTCTCGCTTGCTTTCTATTTGATATAAACACTGGGTACATTTGATCTTAGAGATTCAATAAGGAGGCATTTAAGGTTTTACTCCGTGTGAGAGAATAAAGAACTGCATAGCTTAAGTATGCTGTCAGGCTTTACAGAAAAGCAGCTACCGAAGTGCATACCAGAGTCCTTTTAACTTTTTTATGTATGACTGTTCATGAGGCATGAAATGAGGTAAAACTTATAACCTACTTTTGTAGCATAGCTTGAAAGAAAGGATATATTTTTTTCAAGGTTGTTGCTTTAGCTGTGGATTTTTACCTGACCATGTGCTATGCTGGATCTATGCTGTGCTTCACATTTGTCATAGCTAATTTATCCTTAGTGACTTCTACAATTAAAAGGATGTGACATTTTCTTGTCATGAGGATGGGTTCAAAAAGTCCCTCAAGGGAAAATAGCTAAGCAGAATCATGGCCTTAATCTGCGTTGGCTATTTTCTCTTGAAGCTTCTGGCTATTAGAAAATCTGCTGAGTCTTTGTTTTCCTCAACCCCAGTCTCAGTCTTTGTTGCTCCATTTTGTATCAGAGCATTTTTAACACAGTATATATCGTTTAATCTCCTCTGCGGTGGAAGGTCTTCCCCATCTCTCCATGGCTGAGTGGTGAATGGTTAGAGCTAAATTTAGACTCAGATAGTGAGATGCGGGGTCATTAATACTCTCTACTGCAGCTAGCCCTGGAACCACTCCAGGAACCAATCACGCCCAGCTTGCAGAGTGGTGGTAGTGGGGAGGGGTGATATTAATGGTGTGAGAGGCACTGTAGATTTTATTGTCTCTCAAGCCTGATGTCACATCATGGAGACGCCTCGACACCTCACCTTATAGGCTGATCTTAACGTCTCAGGAGTTATGGCTGGTGACAGCATCAATACTAGGCTGTAGGTGGGTGAGTATGAGGTGTCAGCTAGGGAGCTAAAAGAAGCCAGTTAGATTCTGAGTTAAATTTTTTTGGGGGACAGAAATTGCAAAAACTTACAGTCAAATGCAAAAGTTTGAAAAGTTAACATATTCTCTAGAGGCAATATCGTTTATTTGTTGAGGTGAACATATTTAACGTGGCTTTGACACGGGCCATTTTTTATGTTTTATTAATCTTGCCACTGTGTTAATTTCTGCAAATAAACACCAATTATATTTTCAGGAAATGCAGACGCGTGGTCTCTGTGGAGGATGTGGATTTACTTTCACTCCAAACAATACAACATACGTTGAACAAGGCACCCAAGGTTTTGCATGTACATGGAGTCACACTGTATTTCAATGAATTAAACAGTTACTGTAATGATATATTAGCTTAGATTCAGTGTGGATTCACCAGAAATGCAACAGAGGTGCATATAATGTGTTTAGGCAAAAGAGCCCTGCCATTGTCTCATTGCACCATTTCATGGAATTATGGGTTTTGTTTACAGAGTGAGTCGGTGTCACACAGCTCCAGGGTCCTAGGGTTGTGTGGGGCACTGCCTATGAGCGATTTGGTATGTTCACTGTCTGTTTGCATGTGTTTCATCTGGGTTCTCTGGTTTAAAAGCTTACTACTTTAGCTTTTAGTATGATCGGTAAGAAACATGTTTCATATTTATGCCTTTGTTTGAAACATGGGACATTGCACTCATTGGCCAAATTGAAGATGACATTCATTGAAATATGCTTTTATTATGTTTTTTTTTAAAGATTAGGCTTCCGCTCACACAATATCAATTTGTTTTCTCTCACAATGTTAGCAACTATCTCAACCCCCCTCCTAAAACTGTTGAACTTATAACGCCGTCACATGACTTTTCTATAGTGCTCTTCAACCCTTCATATTATTAGCTGCTGCACCTTTAATTTAGCCAGTCCCTTCATTCAGTGTTACAAGATTAAGGAAAACACAAATGAGTGTTGACCAACTTGTCTACTGTGGAAATGTGGGAATTCATTATGGGAATAAATCTGGATATTTGCCGTCTAAGATCAAACTTTATAGTTCTCAGATTTAGCTTTTGCTGATAGGTCTCCTGTACTGTAAGCTTTAGTGAAACATGCTGTGTGCTGACTGTATTTGCAGAGTGGCTGGTTTGGAAGTGTGCGCATTGAAGCGTACTCAAGGTGAAGGCGGTTTATTGCAGCGACAGCCACACTGCATGCAGCTGTAATTGTTTGGCCCCCTAATAAATCAAAGGTGTCTCTAGAGTTTATTTATTTAGAAAGCGAATTAGACAAATTAATCATTCCCAAGAGCATGTATACTGGTGCATAAGTGTGAGAGAGAGTGTGTGTGTGTGTGTGGGAGAGCGTGAGAAAGTGCATACAGAAATACATACACACATAAGTATGAGAAATAACAGCATCGCCGTGGCTTTATATGGAAACACTGCTTGTGACAGCTCAATGTGTGTGTATATATGTCTGTGCCTATGCATTTTGCCTTCTCCCTGACAGGGTTATATATGACTGGACACGCCTGACGTCAGACTAAAATAATTGTCACTATAGTCAGCCCTTTGGCTGCTTTCTTTTTTCTAGTCTCACTTTAACTCATCTTTTCGCTCTCTTTATGTCAGAGTCTTTTTACTTAGGTCCTGTCGTATTGAAATGTAATGTTTTTTGATGCAGCTATGACTTTAGGAGTGTGACACACATAGGCATATAAAAATACACATACACACAGACACTAAAATCCTGATGTTGAAGCACATGGATTTGAAGGAAGGCTTGGCTTAAATCTCACCCTCACCAACTGTGCGACACACTTAATGCATTTGCTGCACTTTTCCCTTTCCCATAATGGAGGTCGAGACATTTTCACGCCGTTTAAACCACTTGTAAAAACACAAGACTCTTAAATGTGTGTGTTCCTTTGGCTTTTTAATGGCTGTGCAATTCGTCTTGGAACCTCAAGGTCCTTTACTGTGACAGACCCGTTGTATCATTGGGGCCACTTAGAGAGAGAGAGAGAGAGAGAGAGAGAGAGAGAGAGAGAGAGAGAGAGAGAGAGAGAGAGAGAGAGAGAGAGAGAGAGAGAGAGAGTCACCAAGACTAAGTTGTATGTCTTTACTGTGCTTCATACCACTCCTCAAACTTTCATCTTACGTGACAGGCGGAGGAGATGGCCCAGTTTTGCTTTCGCCCCTTCCCGCCTTTCATCTTTTTTTTTCCCTCTCTCTCTTCCTCTCTTGCTTTCACACTCTCTCTCTCTCTTCTTTTCTTCCCTCTGGACAATCTGTCCATTATTGGAGACTGGGAGTTTTTGACAGGGAGAGGGTGAGAAGCAGGCCTTGTCAAGCTTCAGCACTGGTCAGACATTTCAGTAAAGAAACAGAACAGAGACAAAATAGCCACTCAGTCCCACCTCTATGTTCCTGTGACATCAGCCTTCACCTGTTCTAGAATATTCATTCATTAATTTTCTGTACACATTCAGGCAGGAACACATACTTGACAGGGTGCCAATTCATCAGAGCATCACACAGCCACTCACACTCACACCTGTGGACAGTTTCACGCAACTAATCTTTGATGTGTTCTCCATGTGTCTGAGTAGGTTTCTTTCTCTCTTCAGTTTGATATGTGCTATGTATCTAAACGCTGCTGGACAAGATTACAGTCCTTCATGAGATTGATACTAGAGAAATTAGTTGAGAAACATAACAGTTTAAGGTGTTGTCCTAGCCTCCAGATCCTCAGATCTCAATCCCTGTGACATGGAATACACTGAAACAAATAACCCAATCTGTTGTGGGGACTTAAAAGATCTGCTGCTACATTTTGGTGCCAAATACCACAGAGCACCTTCAAAGGATATTTAGATATTCTATTTTACTGGCAAAAAGATGGTATAAGGTATAAAAGTGTGTCTTAAAGCCAGCAGGTAGTGTAGCAGTCACACAGCTCCAGGGACCTCCAAGTCCCGCTCCGGGTGACTGTCTGTAAGGAGTTTGGTGTGTTCTCCCTGTGTCTGCGTGGGTTTCCTCCAGGTGCTCCGGTTTTTTCCCACAGTCCAAAAACACACATTGGTAGGTGGATTGGCGACTCAGAAGTGTCCATAGGTGTGACTGTGTGAGTGTGTGTCATCTTTTGAAGGACTGGTGATTCCGGGTAGGTGCCGGTTCCACCGCGACCCTGAACAGGATATGCGGTTACAGACAATAAATGTCCGGGTGCTCCTGTTTCCTCCCACAGTCCAAAAGCACACGTTGGTAGGTGGATTGGAGACTCAGAATTGTCAGTGTGTGAGCGAATGTGTGTGTGTGTTGCTCTGTGAAGGACTGGCGCCCCCTCCAGGGTGTATTCCCGCCTTGCGCCCAATGATTCCAGGTAGGCTCTGGACCCCTGTGACCCTGAATTGGATAAGGGTTACAGATAATGAATGAATGAATGAATGAGTATATTTTTGTTCAGAACAAAATCTTTGGTATGTTCAAGGATTCTAGAAATATAGAATAAATTGGCCATTAATATTGTCAGTGTAAGTGGTTATATGTCTTAATTAAAAATGCCTCAATAATTGAATAGGACACCTGTATTATCATTGTAGAAGTAAAAATTCAATTTACTACTCCAGCCCTCGATTTTTGTTTCTGCAGTAATAACGAAGTACAATAGCCAGTCCATCGCTGGACTTGATTTACACAGGTTAACAAGGTTACACTTTATTTTGGATTTTGGATTTTCCTTTTATTAAAAATATGAACATGGGAGTATAATCAGTGGGCTCCCTTCATTTCAATGTTCTTTTCTGAATAATCCCCTTACTCTGTGTTATGTTTACATGTAATCTTTTTGCTTTTGTTAGCTCCCTCAGTGTTGGCAAGTATACTCTGTTTCATTTTCCCATGACATGATGGGCATTAGGCAGATTAATGTGTGTACATTAGAGTGTATCCATGTGTGTGCTGGTGTGTGAAACCTCATGATATGTTGGGACCTCCAGTGTGTCGTGTCTCTTCTGTAAAGCATTCAGCTGCCGGTATGATGGAGTATGAATGGGATGTGCCACTGTATATGTGCAAGACTGCTGAAGGTTAAACATCAAGGTCATTGGAAGCTGGTGTGTTGGAGCTTTTGGTGCAGATGCATTGATACATTATTAAAATCTAGCAATATTCAAATATGAAAATGTGAATTGATTTTTTTATGCAATGTAACATCAATACTCAGATTACTCTAGCTTTGTGTACCTCCTCCCTTTTTTATATTTCCCTTTCCCTCGAGTGGCATCTGCTGCTTTCTAGGCTGCCACTGTAAAAAAAGAACTTGTTCTTAATGACTTGCCTGTTTATTTTAATATGTTTTGTGAGTTGGTTACTCTTCTCTAATGTCAATGCCTTTGATTCAGTATGTTTTATTAATCTCTGTAGATTAAAGCTAATGTAGTGGGCTCAGCATAAATGATTTCTCTTTCCTTCACTCATTTTGATCATGGAAAATGTTGTTATTTTACCCTCCGACATGCTTTCTGCCCTCTGCTCTCTGCATTTTTCCTTCTAAGAAACTGCCGACAGGCAATTTTCCGTCCACTTTTGAGCTCCCTGGTGGAAGTGCATGCTCTCAGTATTCATTCACATAAGGTGAAAAAGGACAAGATACATCTTCACCTTTTTTTTTTGTTATTCTGTGCTTCTGACTACCGTTTCTGACCATTTCAGTTCCACCTTGCTTTTCTTAGATTTCCAACTGGCCCCCGATCCCCCCTCCCCCCTCCTTTTCCACTGCCATGTGAATATAGAAATCCTGAGTGTGTGGCAGGAGCCATCTCCTGGGGAACTTATCATTAGTTTAGTGCTAGGCTCCTGCAGTTCAGCCAGAATCCTGCAAACAAGCTCTGCAGCTATTGCAAAATATTTAGAGGATTCATTATGATTTGCGTTAAGATTAGAAATGTTGCTCTTTGTAGTCTTTCAGGCTTGTTATTGAAGGCCCTCGTATGCATACTACAGATTTTCATAAGGAATGAAGTATATTTATATGTGTATATATATATGTCATGGAGATTATGCTTCAGTGGAAGATGATTACATCAGTCATTAAGTGCTTCCGTCCTTATGTCCTTCCTTTCTAAATGGACTATAATAATTAAACGCTAATGATGAAGTGTGGTTACCTCATGTATTCCCTTCATGGGACCTGCAGAGCACTGTGGTCTGGAGAACACTTCATCTTATTTAACACTTGCTGCAGTCAGCCAAACACAGCCATGGACTTAGTTATTCAGATGTGTTTCATTCAGTGCACCTTTATTTGGAAGATTTGGAGCAGTTCACTTCTACCATAGTTGTCTGAACAAGGCAGTCATTTAACTATGTACCATTTGAGCTATCATTAGAAGTTCACATAGGTTAATAAAAAGCATATGCTATTTGCAGTTATCTGTTTTCGTTTTAGTGATCTGTGAGGACTGTGTTCTCCCTGTGTCTGAGTGGGTTTCCTCCGGGTGCTCCGGTTTCTTCCCACAATCCAAAAACACATGTTGGTAGGTGGATTGGCGACTCAAAAGTGTCCATAGGTGCGAGTCTGTGAGTGTGTGTCACCCTGCGAAGGACTGGCGCCCCCTCCAGGGTGTGTTCCCGCCTTGCGCTCAGTGATTCTGGGTAGACACCGGACCCACCGCGACCCTGAACTGGATAAGCAGTTTCAGACAATGAATGAATAAATGAATGTTTTAATGATATTTCAACCAACAGACTCTGTGAATTAAAAGATGTTAAAGAATTTGCATTATCCGTGTAGAAATTACAATAAAGTTTGTCACACAGGTAAAAAAAGTAGCAGCAGCCATTTTAGATAGTCGCATAGATTTTTGTCCATTTTGTTTTTCATTTAAAATGAATCAAAATCCTTTTGTCTGTTTTAGATTACTCATGTAAAAATGGCATGTGTGATCATAACATTTCACAACACTTGTAAACATTTTTACAAAACTGTTTTTAGTATTACTAAGGTTTGGTAACTTGAAGTATTAGAAAATATGGCAGTTCTGAATATAATTATTATTGCCCTGGACAGAGAGTTAGTCCATCACAGGGCATCACACACTCACACAGTCACTCACACACTTACCAGCATGTGTTTTTGCACTGTAGGAGGAACTGGAGAACCTGTAGGAGACTCATACACAGGCAGAACACACCCAATGTCCCACAGAGAGTAACCCAAGTTTATGATTGAACCCACAACCCCAGGACCCCTGAGCTGTGTGGTATCGACATTCGATGTTGCAACACTGTGCTGCCCTTTGACTCAACTTTTCAACTAATGAAAAATTTATTTATTATGTTCTGGCAGAACAGTATTTTTAACGCAATTCATAATTCTCTGTGATATCCTATATGCTATATATTGTGGATGAGGTGGAGTGGTGTTTGTGGTCCCAATTTTATCATTCAAAAATAGTTCCTGACCTCAGTAATGCATTTGACAGAATTTAATCAAATCCTCACTGCAATGTTGGTAATATAGTGCAAGAATTGGGAAACATCCTCCAAGAAATGTAACTAGATAATACAATAATAATAATAATAATAATAATGCCCTGTGAAGGACTGGCGCCCCCTCCAGGGTGTATTCCCGCCTTGCGCCCAATGATTCCAGGTAGGCTCTGGACCCACCACGACCCTGAACTGGACAAGCTCTTACAGATAATGAATGAATGATAATAATAATAATAATAATAATAAAATTGAATGTTGAATGTAGTTTCATAGAAAATCTACTCAACCTTATTTGGGCAAGGTCGCCTACATTCAATACGACTCCATAACCTGACCAAAGGAACAGAACCTATCCGAGGAACAGTGGATGTAAAACCAATTCAAGTCTGCAGTGTCATGAGCGGGATGGACTT
Source organism: Hoplias malabaricus (assembly GCF_029633855.1). NCBI lineage: Eukaryota > Metazoa > Chordata > Actinopteri > Characiformes > Erythrinidae > Hoplias > Hoplias malabaricus. The sequence goes on along the minus strand of NC_089806.1, from coordinate 35,658,667 downwards.
CACTTCTATTTCTAGTCTCAGTCCCTGGAGTGGAGCTTTGACTGTCACTGAGAGAGTTTCACTGCCAAGAGCCAGAGAAAGACTGACTACAGTAATTAGCTGGTGGGTGGTCCAATGGTCATGAAGGATGACTGACAAATGCTTGAAAATGCTTTTAGCTTCACACTTATACACTCTGACAAGATTCCATTAGAGAGAATTACTGTCTTATAGTAATCTCTCTCTCTCTCTCTCTCTCTCTCTCTCTCTCACACACACACACACACACTCACACACACACACACACACACACACACACACACAGTCGGGTTACCATGCCCCTTTCGCACCCTGAAATAGTTGATTCCTTGACTCCATCCCCAACAGATTTGGTCGACCCGGTGTGGAATGTTACTGTCAGCACGAGACTGGAGCAGCCGTCATTCAGCTACAATTTCTCATCAATGAGGTGAGTGTGTTCCTTATTCATTTAGTCCCTCTTTCCCCTCTCTGTCTCGCTGTCTTTCCTCAATACTGAGTACCCATGTCCCTGAATCCTGAGAGACGGCTTAAATTATCCCGGGTGAGCCCACAAGGGGTTGAGATGATCCGTCCACTTGCAGCCTTTGTTGTCAAGAACCCACTTATTCTCCTGAGTGCCCCTTGAGAGTTCCTATGTAGGGAGCTTACAACACCATTTCCTCTCATGAGTCTTGTTTTCAAAGGGGCCTACAGGGACCATTTACACTAAGAACTTTGTATGCCTCAGTGTCTTGCTAATACATGGATTGGGGGATATTGTAATAATATATTTTTTAGAAACCTGACGCAACACATGTCCAGATGTTTGTAAAAATCTTTTAATTAATTTGTCTACTACAACGTTAACACAAACAGTATAATTGTGCACACAGCTGTCACTAGTTTTCTTTATATTCAAAACGGTTCAAAATATACAGATAAAACCTCCCGAAATTTTTTTTTCATTTAAAAACTTTCATCTCAGTTTTCAAAGTAATTATTTTTACTGCTAGTCCTTTTTTTGGTATGCATGCCATAATAACATTGCCCATTGTAAACAAGCTAGTGTGCTTTCTACTTACACACTTTGTGATTCCTCATTGTTGGAGTCTCAAATAATATATACTTGTATGTATATATTCTTTCACAAACCTCAGATACTAGTTTATTTTGTTTATTATGAAAATCTGAATTTGCACCCCTAGTACCATGATCATTTATATTGTTCTCAGAGGCTGATTTTGTCCATTAAGTAAAATGAGATTGAGCTGGCATTTTACTGAATGGGCAAAATGAAATCAGCAGCACAACAGTGTCCCAAAACACAATGGGTATACTGTGTTCCCTAAAAAACCCTTGGTTTTTCTTTAAATATATATTGTCAGTAGTGACACAGCACTTTGAATATAATAAGGGCTCCTGAGTGTCTCAACCAGCTACAGCGAAGCACACAGGCTTGCCAAGTTTAGTATCTAATAAGTCAGTGTTTTTCTGTCCTGGCCTCTATCCAGGGACAATACCAAAATATACAGGGCAGTTCTCCTCTAGGGCCAACTTTGGTAACTAGATGTACACAGGCTCTGATTTATTTAGCGGTTTATTCTATGTTACTCACTCTTTGCAGAATAAATGAACAATGGACATGAAACACGTAGGCTGGTGATTAGGCCTTGTGTGCAGACAGCATTCAGATGCAGTGCAAGTGTACTTGGCTAGTTCACATTATTCATATCATAAAATCACACAGATCAACAGGCATTAAATCAGATTTTCAGTGGTGTGGGAGCCTTATTTCCTTTTATATTCTGTGATAAAATGTAGAGTTCTTAACACTGATATGATGAAAAATTTAATTCAATCTTCATGCATTAATTTAGTCTATTAATTTATTTGGCAGTTTTTAGTATTTCTTGTTTGTCAGTTTTGACTTTAAATGTGAAATGCAATATCTTTGGTGACATTTTGTCAAATATGAAAGTCGCTCTAAATGCTTTAAACCAGTAAAACAGAGTGTTCTATAATCATGCTTCCTATCAGGAATCCTTCCTCCCTGTTTTCACTGCATGTTTGAAGCAGCTGTTGCAGCTTTTCAAAATGGTGGTAGATATAATACAGTTCATTCAGAAACCTCAGCACTTTACAATGCCATCTAATTACATTAGATCACATAGGCTTTTCAGAAGTACTGAAAACTCTAGCCGTCTTGCTTAAAGTCATTCAATTGGTGTGTGCTTGTAATTTAAAAATAGCTGACAAATCATCACATGCAAGGATGTCAAATTTAGTAAAACCAACTAGGCTTACTTCAGTCATGACAACTGTATCTGGTTTTGCAAATATCGATGTATCCGGATGCTAGTCATTGTAGTTTTAACAGGGTAAAAAACTGAATTCAAGGAGATATGAAAATGTATTAGAGTTTAGACGTTTTCTGTCAATACGTTTTTTAGCTGAAGATGTCTGTTATGTTGCTTTATCCCAGGTTTTCTATCATCCATCATGTTTTATCACTTCTTATACATGTTTAAGAAATATTTATGTATATTTCCATTCAAATACAGAAGCAGAGTTTACCTCCATCTACTGTGACATTAGCAAAAGGTGTTGTTGCTCCGCTGTGGTATGCTCAGGCCCCTTTTAGATCCTTCAGACAGGCCAGAATTAATCCAAAATCAGGATGTGAATAATCTAGGACTGTAACCTATTATCAGATTTTACACTTACATGTGACCATGATATTAGATTTTATGAAAAGTATTTGTAAAACAGTTTTAATAAGTATGTTGTAAGTTATGCACTGATTAATTGTAATATTGTTAATAGACATTTTGCATTTGTGTTAGGACATCTGTCTTCCTGTACATAGTTGTGTGTGTGTGTGTGTGTGTGTGTGTGTGTGCGTGTCTACACACACACAGTCTGTGAATCATCATCATCACCTGGGAGAAAATGGCTTTATCTGTTTTAAATTCAGCTGCTGTTACCATGAGAAAGGCTTTCTCTCTCTCTCTCTCTCTCTCTCTCTATCACTATCTCTCTTTTCCTCTCTCTGTTTCTCTGTGTGTTTATTTCAGTGGCATATAGCAATGCCTTGGGAGAAAACAAGATATTTCAGCCTGGCATTCTGCTCCCCACACTTTCATACACTTCACCCCCTTCTTTCTCTCTCCTTCTCTATGTCTCTCTATGTCTCTCTCTCTCTCTCTCTCTCTCTCTCTCTCTCTCTCTCTCTCTCTCTGGTCTGTCTGTCTCTCACCCACGCAGACTCATGCTATCCTTCCTCCATTTCTCTGCTTCTCACTCCAATTCTTTCACCCTCACACACATACTTCCACCACCCACGACTACTTCTAGAATTTCAAACCCGCCAAAAACTCATTCTAATGAGGAGGCTACTTATGGAGTTGCTGCCTTCTCAATGTGGCACTTGAAGGTTCAGGTTTGTGTTTGAGAGGACGTTAATGGCTGTTTCATGATAATGCCCAGTCTCCTTCACAGCTCCACAGAGGGTGCTATTGAGTGCTCTAGTCGATGATGTCATTCACCTGTAACAAAATGTTATCACATTTTACCTTGTAGTAAGCACAGTGCTAACTGTTTGAACGTAATTTTTATCATCTAAAGAAGAATATTAGAGACAACAAACATATTGCATTATTCACTGTGTATTATGTATGTAATATTATTATTTTTATTACCAACATATAGCTATAATTAGATTGATTATTCTTGCTTTGCAATGCAGTCTAAGACTATTTTTAAATAATACTGGGGGTTTTGTTATAAAACATGCTTTCTCTCCCCCTTCCTTTCTCTGTCTGTTCAACAGGGGGCGCTAGTGAGTGCTCTAGCTGACGATAGCATTCACCTATGGAACCTGCGTCAGAAGAGACCGGCCATTCTTCACTCGCTCAAGTTCAACAGGGAGAGGTGAGGCAGCTGTAGTGCTGAGTTTTGTTGTTGGAGATAAATACACCCTGGTGGCATCTGCTAAATGTGACACTGGTGCTGCCTTCTGTTCACTCCTGAGACAAAGGGTCAGATGGTGCAGGGCCAAGTGTGGTCACCGACTGAGTGAGATGTGTGTGTGTGTGTGTGCATGCGTGAGAGAGTGAGACACAGCTCTCACACCTGAGCCCCTGCGTATCTCAGCTTGCTCTGCTGCACAGCCCCACACGCACCTGTCTGTTTACCCTGTGTCTGAGACCCAGGCGAGAAATCCAGCATGCATATACACTTTCACTAGGTAAAAAACACAGCTATATATATGATGATCACAGGACTGACTTTGGGAACCCCTGAATTATATCCATACTTAGATATATTTATATCTAATAAATTTTATTAGATATAGATATATTGTTTATAATTTAAACACATACAATTTAACTTGACATGAAACGGTATGAAAATTATAGTATGATTATAGAGACCAAAATGATCACACTTATTATGATCACACGTATTACACTTTATTATCACTTTTGTATCAGAAAGTACTGATGCATAAACTGCAATTTTTATTTTGAACAACACAAATAGAACTAGCAGCATTATTGACTCTTTAAAGTTGTATACATTGTAAAGTTTAAACTAAAATAGATCTTAATGGAAAATAACTGCAGAATTTTCTTCTGCCTCATGTAAAGCTGTAAAGTCATCATATGAGATTAAGCTAGTAAATAAGCGTATTAGGTTTGTTTAACAGGTAATTAGTCAAAATATATTCATCCTCAATTTAGTTGTTTTTGTGAAAATAACTTTTGGCCTCAACAAAATTGAGGTCCCTTTTTAAAAGTCATGTTTATTTCAAATAGCTTCTAGAGAAAGGAGAATGCGGGTGGCACGGTGGCACAGCAGGTAGTGTTACAGTCACACAGCTCTAGGGACTTGGAGTTTGTGGGTTTGATTCCCACTCCGGGAGACTGTCTGTGAGAAGTGTGGTGTGTTCTCCCTGTGTCCGCGTGGGTTTCCTCCGGGTGCTCCGGTTTCCTCCCACAGTCCAAAAACACACGTTGGTAGGTGGATTGGCGACTCAAAAGTGTCCGTAGGTGTGAGTGTGAGTGAATGTGTGTGTGTGTGTTGCCCTGTGAAGGACTGGGGCCCCCTCCAGGGTGTATTCCCGGCTTGCGCCCAATGATTCCAGGTAGGCTCTGGACCCACCATGACCCTGAACTGGATAAGCGCTTACAGATAATGAATGAATGAATGAAAGGAGAATGCATTTGAATGTAAAATTACAGCATTTAAGTTAATGTTGGGGGCAGAATGTTACAAAGCTCTGCTTAAGGTAGAAGGAATCTCAGAAGTTCTTCACAATTTAAGGTGGGGGGGGGGCACTTGGATATAACTGTAATGTTATTTAAGGTGGAACAGAGCACTGCAGCTTGGAATTCTGTCTAGAAATGTAACTGAAATGGTAATAATAGCCTTCAGGAATTTTACAGTGGTTTACTGTGAAACTGGTAACCGTTACATGTTTATATTTAACACAGTTTAACTTGACTTACACACTCAGAAAAAAAAAAGGCACTGTAGAGGTACAATATTGGTCACTAAAAGTAGAAACAGTGTAAATGTACCTTTTAAAGGTACTACAGTGGTTTTAAAGTTCCGTTTTAATTACCTAAAGTTGCATTACATTCTCTTCTCTAGAAGGAGAGGGGAATATTTGTAAAATTTCGTGAAGATGGATGTAATTGGGCATATGGAATCAACACAATTTAAAATCTATTATAATATAATAAGTATATATAATAGTACAATAATATTTACAAACTAAATCTGCAGAATATATTCCCTTGAGGGTACCACCATAAAGACAGCAAAAGGTACCACCGTAGTGACAGTTTTTCTGACAGTGTAGAGAATGATATGTAAATTGCACAAATTTAACAAGCAAATGTGCATTTTTGACCGTCAGATAATTTTACCAATTTTTTCATCAAATGCTCTAAATTGTTCAAATTGTTCTTCTGAGAAATAGTGGACCTAATAAAGAGACAATTTTGGAGAAGATACATTTACACCTATGTAGTGGAGAAAGATTTAACATAAAAGTTACATCATCATTATCATTTCCACATAATCCACTTCAGGGTCGCGGTAAGCTATCTAACACACACACAGATTCTATTGGTTCATTATAGGAAGGAGTTAAATGTCTCAGCCAATGGTGTGCAGCTGTTGATCCTAATTTGAAAGGAGCCGACCCTTCACTTTCCATCAGTGGCTCATGTGCTGATGAGGGCGACAGCTCGCCAACAGCAGCCTTTAGGGGTGTACAAGTTCCTGCCACATGTCCACATCTGTACGTGTGTGCCTGTGTGTGTCGGTGTGTGTATGACATTTACCGAGCGTCTCCACAAGTTTCTTGGCGCCTGGGGAAACAGTGAGAGCTGAGCATGTGAACCTAAAAAGAGTACACCGGGTTTCTGAGGGACTGTCCAATCAGAATGGAGTAGTCATTAAAGAGCAGACTGTGAGGGTCAGTAAACTGGACCCAAATCAAGCCTGGAGGTTCTACACTGGCAGACTGATTCTGTCCAAGACTAAAATCTGTGTCTGGGGAGCAGACCTTTAAATAAGCACATTAGAAACGCAGCAAATGCCTCTGTCCTTTAAATATCAGCAACATTTTTTATATTAGTAGCAAAACCTGAGTATGTTGCACAAAAGATACAAATCCCATAAAATGACATCAGTGGACAGCAAGCCAATAAGATTTAAGACTCTGAGAATTCAAACGGATGATGCAGAATAAGAAATGCTTTATTTATTACATTTTAGACTGAAAAAGTGCATAAGTAGGTTATCATCAATTCCAAGAAGGGCTATGATTCAATATTGTCAAAAAATAATACCCCCAAAACAAGAGTTTCACAGGACTCGTAATTATACAGACTTAACGTATACATCGTACGGTTTACTGTACTACATTGGATCCAGGGCATTGCAGTGGTGTTGTAGGTAGTTTTACTCTCATACAGCTTTAGAATCTGGGTGTGATCCTCACTTCAGGTAACTGTCTTTGAGGAGTTTACTGTGTTCTTACAGTATCTGCATGGGTTTCCTCCAGATGCTCCTTTTTCTATCACAATCCAAAAGCAGATATTGGTCAGTGGAGTTTTCACTTTGTGAAATATTTAGAAATATTAGACCCAGACCCAAGAAAGAAAATATATTAATCATCTTTGCCCAGTGTTACAAGTTTAGTCACAGCATTTCCTATTTCTCTCTGTGTGTTTATAAAGTTAGTTAGCTAATACCTAACCTGATAAATGAATAATGATTGACAATTTTATACCAATAAAGTATTTGTGTGGAAATAAATTTGAAAACAAACAATCAACAAAAAAAAAGTTAAAAAAATTAAAAAATGTTATAATGTTTTAATGTTTTTTTTTTCCGATGACACTTTGTGTGATGTAGCTGCACTTTCTCTCTGCTGAATGTCATACAGCTTGTTATCCCATGTGTGTTGACCTTTAGTTGGTTACAGTAGTATTTCCATGCTTCTGTCTTTGGATCATACATATAAACTTTTATTGAAACATTATTAACTGGATCTTCACTGCCCTCTAGTAGAATTCAGACTTCTCATGGTGCTTAAATACAAGAAATTGTCATATTGGATAGAAGCTAATTTACTTCTAAATATTGTAATGCACCACAATAAATAAATAAATACATATCTTACTAATTATGTAGGCAATGAACAAGTATCCATCTTAGCTAAAATAGTAGTAGCAATCAGTTAGAACACAAAGTTTTGTATACGTACTGTATTTAATGACCATTATTAATAACCATATGAGCAAGCCTGTTTGATGTTACTTGCCTTTACATTTTTCAAGGAAATATGGTGTGGCTTAAATATGGAGTTTGCCCAAAGTTATTTGATGATGTATTTAACTTACATTACTCGTTAGCTTCTTTAGTTTCAAAGCTTAACTTCAAACTCCAGACACATCTTGGCTACATTTGGGATAAGGGAACAATGTATTTGTATGTGTAAAATTTTATTTGCCAAAGTATCTTTTTAAATGATTTGATTTAGGTAAATTAGTCTGATCCATTCTGACAGAAGGTGGTTCTCAGAAAACCAACAGCCTGATTAAGTTCCTTAGGACTCTCCAGCCACCTCAAGTGTTGACAGGAGGCTGTCTGAGTTTGTCACGGTGACCCCAGCTGTCTGAGAGTGAGGAAGAAGTTGCTAAAGCTGCCTCTGGCCCACCTTTCTGTTAAAGCATAGATGCTACTTTGCACAAAAGTGCTCACTACCACAGTGTTGGAACTGCTAATATATTAACTAGAAATACTCACGGCTAACTTTGCAAGCTGAATTCCCTGCATTCTTTTTCTTTAGAAATCCAAATTATTGCATTCAGCCCTCTAACGTTCATGAGGTCAGGTACTGATGTTGGATGATATAATAGTTCTGGATTACAAATGCCACTCCAACTTACCCCTAAACTATTATATGTTGACACCACATGCCAGAGTGCAGTACCAGTCCTCAACAGTGCAGTGCTAGGATAGCTGAAATTGATTGAGATTCATGGCTTTTGGTTCATGTGTGCAGTTCCAGAACATCCCATTTGTCAGTGCTTTTTTAAGTAAGATACTCTGTGCACAAAATTGAAAGCAGGAATGGGTGTAGTTTATATTAGCAGAAATCACTGGGTCTACATTTGACATAATATTTATATTTGCTTGTCATTGCGTGGCTACAATTTTGAACAATTTCTCAGTATAATTTGAATGTATAGCCAAAGCAACAACAGTTCTGTTGAGAATAGACTAAAGCACACAATAATGCGGAATGAGATTTAAATGTCCACACGTTTGTGTGTGTTCCAGGCATGACTCTCCCTCATGGTGACCTTTAAGTGTCAACTAAATAGTACATTGTTTACCAGCTCCAGGTTTAGGGTCCCTGCTCTAATACATTGGATTCAGTTATCTGCTAATTACCTAACCTTCTGTGAGATAAATCTCAGCTAAGGTTAGATAATTAGCAGATGAGCTAACAGGTGTGTTAGACTGAGGGGGAAAAATGAGCCCAGCCAGAGCGAGTCATGCTGTGTGATCCTGCTTTCTATATATGTGTTGTATTGTGAGGCTTAAGATTAGAAATATCAAAGTGTCATCTCTCAATTTGTTACTTAATTTAATTTCAGAATTACATTGATCTTACAGAACCTAACTGGCCTATTATGATCATAGTGATTGTAGTATGTGAATTATTGAGGAATTATTGCTATAACAATATTGTTTTCCCCATGAATGCACAGTGTAGATCAGAAAAAAACAACCATGACACTTCTGCACTGCATTGCTTTTCTACAAGTGCACAAATGACAACTGTAGAGAGGCAAGACTGCTGCGCTCACAGCTTCAGGGCTAATTTTTGCTGTTTGCCGTGAGCTCTCTAGAAGCAATTACAAAATACTCCCACAACATGTGTCACTGACATTCTGCTTTGCTACAGTGCCTTGTGGCTTTTGATATAAAAACAAGCTGATCTTAGACAAATTTGTCCTGTTTTTTTTGTGTTCAGTTTGTGCTGTTAGAACTGAGACATAGGCCTATTTCTTTTTAACTGTGAAGCACCTCATTGAACTGGTCTGTGACACACACTCACATACATCCCACTGTTAGGAGTCAAAGGGAGCTATTATTGTACAGATACATTCTATGGACCACTGCTCTTTTGTTGGTTACAGTATAAATCAAGCAGTTGGCTTCATGTTTATTGCTGGCTGATGTTTGTTATAGCTATTAGTTATTGATTTCCGATGTATTGAACTATATATGTTTTAGATTTTATTGTGTAACTGAGAATTCTAAGCCTCTATACAAGAATTGCATTGCTCAATAAACTACACATTTGAACTCTGATATCTTACATATTGCATATTTTAGAAATCAAAATTAACATTCCCCTGGATTGGCTACTAAAGTCCCATGTTTTTTTGTAGAAACAGTTCTACTTCTGTCAAAGCTGGAGGAAGGATGGAGGCAGAGGTACATGCAAGGAATCACTTTTATTACAAAACAAAAGCAAACAACTATGAACTGTTGCAGACAAAACGACAACACTGAGCTGCACACAAGCCCAGAGAAGGGAGCACTGAAACAATGTGGGTATATATACACAGGACCACACACAAGGAACACCTGAGAAGGGAAACGAGGGGGCAGGATTACAAAGGAGACACAGGTGGAAACGATGACAAGGCAGGACAAAGCCGGGGGCTAGGGCGGAGACTGGAACAAAACAAAAACAAAGCCATGTGCTAGGAGACAAGGGGAACATGGAACATGATAGGAAAACAAGAAATAGGGCAAAAGTGTGACAACTTCAATATAGTTGGGTAATATTCTTATCAAACATACACCTCATAGTGACCACATGTTGGAAATGTAATAAGTACACTAAAAGATACTTTTCTTCATTTTATATTTTATTAGAAATTTAAGAATACATTTTTTAAACATCATTTTATCCCCTATATGCATTGGATTAATAAAACTTAAGAATTAAATTAAGTAGCTAATGCAAACTCTTTAGAAAGACATACTATATGAACTATATATGAACAAGGTCTGTTCTATTATTATTTATTATATCACTGAAAAAATCTTGTGATACTAAACATTTCTTGGAAATATCTAATATTTTTGGTCTTCCAGAGTTCTATTACTTTATGTGACATAAGAGCAAAGAATTAGGAGTGATGTACTGTCTTTCAAAGAGCAGTGCTGAACAGAACATCAGTGGTAAAATAGGTACATTTATGTCACGCCCCTCCCTACTCCCTTTAACATTTTGGATGCTTTGTGTCATCAGCTCTCTTAGCGTTCCTTCCTTCGACAGCAATGAAATTTAACCCAGTGCAGTTTCAGTAGAGCACACCTTCCAGTTAATAACTCGGTAGCCTACTCATTGTCTCCTCATGATGGGCTTGTATGATGTGTGTGTGTGTGTGTGTCTGTGTAGCGCTGCAGGTCAGAGCCTCAGCAAAGAGCAAGCCAAATGTCAAGAGTGCAGGGCACCCAGAGGCCATGCTTACATACTCATTTAGCACATCATCACACTGCAGCAGCAACCAGCCACACACACACACACACATTTGAGCCTGAATTGTTATGTGTTTCTGAGGTCATGCTCAGGGAGAGAAGTAAAGCAAGAGGTATGTCTGTTTGATCCATTGCATGTGTGTATGCCAAATGAGAAGCTGGGAGAGTAATCTTGCATAGTCATCCTAGAGCAGGCCCTCAGGCACCCCACTCTAACAACGTCTAATGCAACTTCCATTTTTCTTTCTTGATGTTCCCCTTCAAGACATCCATATGATCATTGTGACATTGTCCCACTATTAAATGGTAGGGCTGGACAATAATTCAGTGTCAATATACATTGCAATATAAAATGTTTCAATAACAATATGATTTTTATACACTTTTTCAGTATTTCAATATATATTATTTACAGCATCTGTCACTGACATTCATTACAGGGTGCTGCTATCAGTTAATTCCAGTCAATGTTAAAGAGTTTTTGAGTTTTCTGTGGCTTTTCTATTGTTCATATCGATATCGGAATTTTATCGTATTGACAGAAATTAAGAAATGTATTGTGATATCAATTTTGGCCATATCATCCAGCTCTATCAAATGGTGAAAGTAGCAAAGTCAACCTACAGTAATATAATATGTTTTCAGTAGTAGCACTAGTTTACATATGTACGATCATAATTATTGGTGCACCAATCAAATTTGTTGCCAGATAACATTATGCAAAGAAACAAAGCATATATAGTAGCTTTTAAAAAAAATTGTGTGTGTCTGTGTCAGGATCGCAGGGACTGACGGAGGCAGACGCACTCGCTATATCAGTGACTTTATTTACACCAAAAGATTTAAAAAAAAAAAAGACAGTATACTAAGACCAAGAAAGACCTAGACTGAGAGGCTTAGACAGAGAGAGGGAACTGGACTGACAAACCTAGACAGATAGATCTAAACAGAGAGAGCTTACACAGACTTAACCTAGACAGAGCTAAATATACACCTGGAAAGGGAGAACTAAACAGACCAAACTTGAACATGGACAGCTAAACAAAAACACAAAGGTGAACTGACTAAACTTGGACAAGGACAGACATGAGACAAAAGAGATACAAAGACTGACTTGGAGGGCATGAGAGACAAACAAGACAGACAGACTGGAGAGCACCAAGCGAAGGTGTAATGTCCAACAAAGAAGCACAGAGACAAGGGAACTTAAATGAACACCACAGACAAGGGACACCTGGACTGATAACGAGGGGGCAGGATTACAAATGACACTGACAAGGAGGAGGAAGAAAGGCGGGACATGGGCGGAGACATGGACAATAACAAACAGAGTCATGTGCCAAGTGAGCACATGGCAGGGACAACAGACACAACAGTACAAAGGCGTGACAGTCTGTCTCTGTATAGTAGCATTAGTTACATTTTAATTGGTAAAGCTGAACTTTTAAACAAAAATCAGTTCGCAGTTTAAATAAAATGAATACCAGGAAATGCCCCTGGTCCAACCCTGTTCTGTATCATGTCAATGTTATTTAGTCACATGTTTGTATTTGATTTATTAGCCATGTTCTGTTTTTCCTTTCTGAGTTCCTTAGCCACTCTCTGCCCCATGAGCTGAACTAGTCATGTGTCAGAGCTCAATGGTGCCTTCTATTGTGTTGCTCTATATAAGCTCTTTGTGTGTACTTTGGCATTCATTAGTTGTTGTGATTCTTAGAGGTGGTTATCCTCAGATGTTTTATATGTTTCTGTTAGTCTTGATGTTTAGATGTTTCTAGGCGCTAGAAGGTCAATATTAGTTTTTATTATTTACATGTTTCAATATTATTAAATTGGGCGGCACGGTGGCGCAACAGGTAGTGTCGCAGTCACACAGCTCCAGGGGCCTGGAGGATGTGGGTTTGATTCCCGCTCCGGGTGACTGTCTGTGAGGAGTTGGTGTGTTCTCCTTGTGTCTGTGTGGGTTTCCTCCGGGTGCTCTGGTTTCCTCCCACAGTCCAAAATCACACATTGGTAGGTGGATTGGCGACTCAAAAAGTGTCCGTAGGTGTGTGTGTGTGTGTCTGTGTTGCCCTGTGAAGGACTGGCGCCCCCTCCAGGGTGTATTCCCGCCTTGCGCCCAATGATTCCAGGTAGGCTCTGGACCCACCACGACCCTGAATTGGATAAGTGCTTACAGATAATGAATGAATGAATGAATGTTATTAAATTTCATAGTATTTGTGTTAGTCCACTGTCTGTCCTATAAATACTCACCTTTGAATGAGCATCCCCCTTCAGAGTTAAACTCATTTTAAGCACTGAGTAAAGTCATCACGTTGTGTATTAGAGGTTCATAAGAGCATACATATTTTTGAGTGTCCATTCAGGAAAGAACAAACATACTCTATTCAAGCAAACAAGATGTTTTAAGCATTAAGTGTGTAAATGATATCCCTGATGATGTTGTGGGGCAATAAATTATTAATTCATTCATTTTCTGTAACCGCTTATCGAGTTCAAAGTTGTGGTGACACTAAATTATAGTACTCGGATATGTGTGATCTAATTCAATCAATTCTCTTATCCCAAGACTTACCAACAGGTTTTTTATTCTGTTTCAATGCTGTTCTGCTTTCTTCATTTATTTTTGTTATTCATGGGTCTGTCATTTAATAAGACATACACAGAGTGTAGCATACACAATTTAAAGGTATTTATTTATTTAAGTTCTGAAAATAGTTAAATGTCAGTAACACGTTCTGTGTCTGTGTTTAATTCTGAAGTTTTCCACTAGAGCTTCGAAATGAATCAAGCTAATAGAGCGTATTTATCCACAGTTTACATTGTATATGCTTAAATCTTCATGACCATGCCTCTGATTATGATTAGTTATTTAGATTTAGTTGATTTCTCATGCTGTATGGAGTAATGCTATCAATACACATTGAATAAATTATAGATACATATAGTCTTCAACACGTTACTATTGTTTCTCGCTATGATGTGCCTTTGTCCATGATATATATATAGCTCCAGTGCAAAACTAATGTAGCAGACACCAAACATATCTTGGATGACTGACTAAATTTAGATTTATATACCTTTTGGGAATTGAAGTGGCCTTCTGTGTTTTCTTGAGCTTCAAGTTATGGGTCCAAAAGTGGTCATGTCATCCTTCAGTCACGAGTGCACTGTCTATTTATGTGCTCTGTGATCCGTAAGCCCTTGTGAATGGCTGCTGGTTTTTAAGGTCCACATGGGAAACAGAGTTCTTGATCCTGGTAGTTCATCCAATGAGAGAACACTTACTTACACATGGAAGATTAGATCTCTGTGGCCTCAAAGTGGATCTCCTGTTTCTCTCTCTCTCCCTCTCTCTCTGCTTGTCTCTTGTATCTGTTGCTTTTTTGTCCTCTCGTCAAGAGAGAAAACTGCAAACTGCAGCCATCGGCTGTCCAGCTTGTGGGGTCTGTCGGTGCTCTCTTGTGAGGTGTTGGTGTGGGTATGAGTGTGTTAGTGTGTGGCTTTGTGTGTTTCTTTGACAGGCAGAAAGAAGTGTGATGGTATTCCTGACTCAGTCTCACTTATGAATATATGCATGATTCTGCAGGGTGTTGTTGTAAAGAGTGGGACTCAGGTGTTTGTGTCTGTGTGTGTGTGACCGTGCACGTTTTGTGTGTGTGTGTGTGTGAGAGAGAGAGAGAGAGAGAGAGAGAGAGAGAGACAGACAATGTGGCCACATGCTGAGAGTGAGAAACACTTTATCCACGTCTAAACCAAGCCCCTCTTTAGCCATTCAGAGCTCCGCCAGACAATTCTGACCCTTACAGAGTCATACATTTTTATGATTTAAAACAAGGTTATGTAACATCCAATATCAGTAGCTGATTCATTGCTGAATGCCTTCACATCCCCACAGAAATGTTCTGACACCTATTGGTAGAGTATAAGCTACCATTGCAGCCTAAGTTATAGTCTTAATTTCCAATTAAATGTTAGATTAGCATGTGACCACAAGGACAATAGTGTACTTGTAGTGACAAACTGATGACAGACACAGTTTAAGCTGTGGTAAAGAAACACATCCTCTAAGGCTATGATATCACCAGTTTTCATAAGCAAATGTTGTATTGATCTTATAGACATTGCACGTTCAACAGTATTTCTCCACTTCATTTAATCACTTAGTAATGATTAATGTAAAATTACTACATGCTTGTTAATCGCTGGCATTAACTGCAGCTTCCAAAGGTTGACCAGTCACATTCAGTGAGACCTGTTTGACAGCAACACAATAACTGTGTGGAAATGTTGCACTTAAGCACGGCTGGTGAGTCAGTACTGTCAGTGCTGTAATTGGGATTAACATTTGTGATTAAGCAGAAGGGCTCAGTAATGGAAGTGTTAGTTTCCCCTCTGCTCCTCTAGCTGAGCGCCTGGGGACCTGCAGTAAAGTGCTGTCGTCAGGTCCAGCTAACACACTTTCATTTGGTTATTCCCTCATTCAGACCTAGCCCAGACAGTACACATTTACAGTGTAATTAACATCAATTAAATGCCATCTTGTTTTTTTTCTTTTCAGACATGCTGATTTATATTGTGCTCAACCCTCTCTCTCTCTCTCTCTCTCTCTCTCTCTTCAGGATAACCTTCTGTCACCTGCCTTTCCAAAGCAAGTGGTTGTATGTCGGCACAGAACGAGGAAACATCCACATTGTAAATGTGGAGTCTTTCACCCTCTCAGGATACACCATAATGTGGAACAAAGCCATTGAACTGTAAGTGTGAAACACAGCCACATGCACACACATTTATTTGGGATGCACTCGTCATGAATCTTCATGGCAGATTCTAGGTTTTTGATAGCAGTGGATTTTTATTAGGCTTAGCTCACACTCTGCTGGGAAGCTGCATGAGCTGTAACTGCAACAAAAGTAACATTTTTGTTCTTCACAGGACCAAACTGTTGTTTTAAATTCTTAAATTTAACTTGCCTGTTTAAATAACATGGATAAGTAGTAGAAAAATGCAAATGGCAGTTTAGCACATTCTTGTATATGTATGACATCATGGTTCCAGCTCAGCTGAACGTTTGGAGCAAATCCAAGTCTTACTGGTCCAGACCTGTTGTGTTATATTGATCATTCAGATCAGCTATACCTGTAAATGGAGTATGCTTCAATCTGTGTCATGGAGTGTGCTGCAGCCCCTGCTCCCCAGTCCCTGTCTCTCTCTCTCTCTCTCTCTCTCTCTCTCTCTCTCTCTCTCTTACACACACACACACACACACACACTCAATTGCTCCCCTTCTCCATTTTGAGCTCCTAAATTATTTACACAGGCATTTTGTCCCTGTTCAAGTTTTTTGGCCTCTCAAGGTGTCTTTGAGGGCCAGTAAGTGCAGGTGTCTGTTTAGATCATCATGAGCACATGCACAGGTGTCTTATCACATCAGGATTAGTGTGGACAGATGCCTGCTAACCATACACACTCTCTCTCTCTCTCTCCCACACACACATACACACACACACACACACACACACACGAACACACCATGTCTCAGCAGATAGACAGGACAGTCAACAGAAGACCTGCTCTGCCCTTTGCTGTTACTGATTGACTAAAGGGGAGAACCGACAAGGTTTTAGCCTGCTTCACTGAGCACAGTTTGCTGGTACCTTGAACACATACACACACACACACGTTTTAACCTACTTCACTGAATTTGGACACACTGATGTGTGGCTCCATATTTTTTAATGCTGTGAGTCTTCTTCATTCAGTTCATCAGCTCACTGCCCTTGTTCTTTCAAAGGCAGTAGCTATCAGCTGTTTAGAAAATAGAGAACTGTATAATGTCTAACTTACTGTAAAGTTAATCTGTGCCTCTCAGCACACAGGTGCTGTAATTTAATGGTAATTGACACTACATCTTTTTATAATAACATACTATTTTATTTAATTACATGATATTTGGAAGCTGACATCAGCTTGTAAGAATTCACTGCATAAATTACACTACTATCTAGAATTTTCTGAAATCTCTGCAGAAGTTAAATGTACATATTACATATAACATTATTTAAAACTCTGTAGCATTAGCACAAAACTTACAGTATTTCACAAAATTTAAATATTTATGCTAACATTAAAAATAATAGAAAAGTGGGACATTAATCACATTGTATGCCTCTGGATTGAGAGTCAGCTGTCATTCAGAGTTGAGTTATAGCTAATTTTTTTACAGAGTGAAGCCCTTAGTCACTGGGTCTTCATTGCTGGAATGTCTACATGCTTGAAGTGCTCTATTGGCATTCTGTGTGTTTTAATCTTAACAAATTTAAATAGATCTATGTTAAATGTTGTATTCACAGTACTTCACTGCTAGCTAAGCTACCAGTACCTCACTGTATGTTTTATTGAAACTTCTTTACACTACAGTTTCTAGTGCAGTACCTAGCAAGTTTAAGGTGATGGTAATGACGAGCAGAATCACAGGCACTGAAATGTGAGAGTTTGTTATTTTTATAATGTATTAATTTGTTTAAGCCGATGGAGTGGATATCTTTTATTTTTGTATTTTTTTGCTAGAATGAAGTAAACTAGTGAATGTTTGTTTAGTGTCTACGCCAATTTGAAATTCATTAATTCATTCATTATCTGTAAGCGCTTATCCAGTTCAGGGTCACGGTGGGTCCAGAGCCTACCTGGAATCATTGGGCGCAAGGTGGGAATACACCCTGGAGGGGGCGCCAGTCCTTCACAGGGCAACACACACACTCACACATTCACTCACACGTATACTTTTGAGTCGCCAATCCACTTACCAGCGTGTGTTTTTGGACTGTGGGAGGAAACCGGAGCACCCAGAGGACCAATTTGAAATGAAATTCAGAAAATAAATAAATAAATAAATAATCAGTTTCAAGACAAATCCTAACACCAAGCACTTGAAACTGCTTAACCTTTTATTCTGGTAATATTATGCATGCCTTTTCTGTTTGCTTCTGTTCTGATGATAAATAAAGGGGTATTTTTCTATATTCAGTTTTAACACACACACACACACACATTTACACACGCATACATTCAAACACTTACATAACAAAGTCTATAGCATTTGTATTGCTGCCTAGCTTGGCTCCTTCTGAATCTAGAGAGCTTTCAAATTGTTCCATTTTGCTCCCAGTCTGGACATTCTGTGGTATAAACATTTATCATTGGCCACTTTTTAAAGGAATGGATTGGCACTGTATTGTCTCTGGGCATAGGATCTTGAACTGTATCCAGTAATGAACTATTGGGAATAGGTTTGATGTTGCAAAAAGCAGCAAAGCTGGGCTCCAAAACAGCAGTGGGGAGTTTGAGTGCTGGAGGCCTGAGATAATGCCAGTATGGGTCAGAAGCTGCCATACCGCCCCAGGTTTACATAGCTACCAAAATAAGGTGTAAGCTGTGTGGGCAGGTCTATCTGTGTTGGCATGGTGACAGTCTATGCTGCAGAATGTGGCATACCAAAATGGCATGTTGCCATAAGGATAGTGTAGGTGTTGTGGCACATTGCCATGCTGATATAAAGGGGTGTGATGGCATGTTGCCACAGGCAAAGAGGAGGTGTCTTGACATGTTGCTGGGTTTGAACTGAGAGAGTAGTTGGAGTGGAGTTTCCATCAAACATTTCAGAACAGTTAGCTTTAAAATATTTTAATGAATGTAATATTTAAATAAATCTCTGGGTAAAAACAAAATACAAAAAATGAAGGAAATGGTCCAGCAGTCAGGGAGCCCCCAAACACGGTAAGTCATTTAAGTCAAGCTCAGTGAGTGTTCCCTAATGCCGGCAGTCATGCCAGTGGAACACACTCTGGCTCTGGCTTCTGCCTGCCTCTCCAGCATACTGAAGATGGGCCAATGCCATGCCCATTGGCACATTTAGTCCCTGGGCCACAGATACCAAACATGATGAAAGAGCTTCATGCAAGGGAAAAACAAACTTTTGTAGTCCTGTTTTTAATAAATATTATATATATATATATACATCTGTATTTTGGCACAGCTATTTTTTAACATATTAATGTAGATCCGATTGGTTGCACACAACACAAGCAAAAGAAGAAGACAATAAACCACAGCTCATATTTAACTAGCTGATGTTTGCAACTGCGCCTTGTGAAGGACTGGCGTCCCCTCCAGGGTGTATTCCCGCCTTGCGCCCGATGATTCCAGGTAGGCTCTGGACCCCCCGCGACCCTAAATTGGATAAGCGGTTACAGATGATGGATGGATGGATGGATGTTTGCAACTGCAGTTCTCTCAGGTTTGTTTACGTTCAGAAGCTCTGTGTCTTTTAAGATGGAATAGTACAAACTTGGTTGTATGTATCTAAAGTTTAATTTGTCTGTAGGTTTTACTCATTGTTTAACCAACCACAGAAACTCATTTGTAACTCAAGTTGTTAACCCTCTTGCAGTTATCCATCTCCCGGATTTGGAGATATTTCCACCTTAAGTAATCTGAAACTGTAAAAGTAAGTCAGCATTGGTTCATGTTTTTTAACGTTTGGAGCTTTCTCTGTCGTCTAAAACCCCAGATGCCTTCTCATAGAGAGGAAACCTAGCATACCAGACCAAGACATAAGTTTTTTTTAGCCATTTACTGACAACAGGGCTTCGTAAATATATTTGAACAGTTTCAAGCACACAAATAGACCGGAGAGCTAGCAAATGGTGAGGAAACATTTTTGAATTGTGAACATCACCATTAACTGTTTTGATTTTTTGCATCTGGTTTGGCCTCACACGTTTCTGCTCTCTCCCAGAGTTCCATGAGTCAAGTGCTCTGCTCTAACCTTGTTGGTTTGGCTATCAGTCGTTCTGTGATGTGATCTGAAGTGAGTGTGTGTACCTATGAGTGTGTGTGTGTGTTTGTTTGTTTGTTTGTTTGTGTGTGCATTTAGACACTGCGTTTAAACCCAAAGACAGTGATGTATGGCTCTCTCCTTGGCCAAGGTTGAGCAGACATCGAGAGGTTGTGGTACATGCTGTGTTTGTGGGTAAGTGTGTTTTGAGCTTGGGTGTGGGTGTGTGTTGTTAGAGTGTGTGTGTGTGTGGTTGTTTGGGAGTTCTGCATGGTCTGTAATGGCTTCTGCAGGGTATATTTATGATGTATATGTTTGCAGGGAGTGGGAGTGATGTACGTTTCAATTTGCATGGCAGGTGTTGATGCTCAGAGCAAGAAGATTCACTCCATTAAAAAATGAGCAAATTGCATTCAGGTTGAGACATGCTCACGCACACACACACACAAACACACATGCACACATGGGTAAGAGGTATGCTGTCAGCATGCTGTCACTTTTACTCTTTGATTTTGACTAATGAGAGAAGGAAAATCCAAAATAGATGTGCTGTATTGTGTCTGAATGCCACTACATGATACAGGGAGAGAAAGGGTTAGAGATGTATAAATTAATGTGTAAGAGGAGGTGCAGACTGTAAGTGAGCAAAGCAAGAAGCATTGTGCAAGCAAAGCCTCTAGAACAACTCTGAGAGAGAGAGACAGAGAGAGAGAGAGAAAGAGATTCTGTATTCTGCCCACCCTGCTCTTGTTGCCATGGTGATCTTCCCTCTAAGCCTGTCCTCTCCTCCTAAAGTAGGGGTAAAAGGAGGGAGGGGACAGCTGCCGAAATTAGGAAAGCTCAGGGTAGGGAAGATAGCGCTACCATCCACAACACCAAAACATAGTGTCTCCCTCCTACTCTCTCTCTCTCTCTCTCCTCAGACACACACACACACCTGTCAGTTTCACTGCACCTTGACCTTGTGAACCAGGAGTTTGCTTACAGCACAAGGTGGCTGTAGGTTAATTTCCCACAGGGCAGGAGCTCTTTCTAAAACACACACACACACACTGGGTACACAAGTGGTACAACATAGATTTATGAATTCAAGCAAAAACTACTTATAGACTGTCCTGGCAGTTCCATAATAATGTAATGACAGTTCCATAGTAGTGTAAATCAGTTTTGTGTGTGTGTACGTGTGCGTGTACGTGTGCGTGTGCGTGTGTGTGTGCGTGTGTGTGTGTCTTTAGTGTGTACGAAATAACCATGACCTCTGTCACTCAAATTGCTTGCAAAGAAGAAAAAAGCATCATTTTCCAGCTGTGCGTCTTTCTCTCTAATATCAAGCTTGCCAAATTTGTCTTGTTCATATTTTATATGCCATGTTATACATCAAATACACTGTGTGCAGAGGACTTGCCAAAATTGACCTAAATTAGCCTAATGCAAACAACCATGAGATCTGCCAATACAAATGTAGCCTAGCAATGCGTAGGTTTTGTCAATTCTGCCTCAGTGGGTGTTTATTAACCAGCTTGCCAGACAGTCTTTGTGAAACATTCCTGTCATCATATCTATACTGCAGGGTTGGACAGTGATATAAACAAAAATTGTACCCACTGTTGAACTGTTATATAGCATCATAGGGTATAAAGTGTCAGCACGTTGGTAAAATAAATGCAGACAAATGCCATTCTATGTAGATTAGTGATTCCCTGTAGTGTTCTGCTGATGACGGGGAGCAGATGCTATGTATCACATTTAAGAGCTGCTGGAGACTTTTGAGGTCAGAACGCACTTGTGAAAAAGTTAAAATAAGGTCGAATTTGCACTTTTATCCTGATACAATCATAATTGTAGTTATAAAATACTCAAATAATGATTGTAAAATCAGAGTCAAGCAGCATGAACTAGAAATGCAGCTATGACATTATACCATCCAATTTCCTTAAAAATAGGGACTTTTTGGAAAGTTATTAAATCAATAATAATTACCACTGTGTCCCTTCATGTTTTCACTTACTTTAGGAGCGTTTTGGAACTGAGGATACTGATATGGAAGTTTTGCAAGTGGAATCTCAGTGTCTGGCCTTGCCCCTTAAATGGAAAGAGATTTCTTCGGGTTTCTGAATCATTCAAAATATTATATTTGGCTGATGGTGCATGACCTAAATTCCATTTTGCGTTGAGAAATGTTCTTTTTGGATTGTTTGAAAATTCTCTCATGAACTCCAGTAAAGATTCCTGACACCATGCCCCATATTTGTTTGCAAAGGCGGAGGCTTAAGTAGATGCTCCTTTTATACACTTTTTTTATTCACCAGCTTTATTTTGTGTATAAATGTATTCACACAGTGTCTGTGTGGTTATGTTTGTGTATGGAATGTTGGTGTGTGTGTGTGTGTGAGAGAGAGAGAGAGAGAAAGATCTATAGAATTATTTGGTTGGAGTGAGAAATCTAAGTCTAATTAGAATCCTGTGGTTTTAAGCAATGTCATCATTGGAGAAATAAGAAACAGGACTTTGGTTTGAGTTATGAAATGTTTATAAAACTGACAAAATGTTGGTAGGTACACTTTCCTAAATGACAAAACACATAATGTAGGTAAAGGATATTTTATTTTTCCGAAATTAATTTATGCTAAGCATTTATATATAATAATATCAATTCATTCACCATTTTTTTTAAATGTGGTATGGATGCAATATTTAAAAAATACAAGCATTGCGCATGCCTTATCTTCAGTAATATCTGTGGCTTCTACTTATTAACGCACTAAAATAAAAAGATGACCAAAGTGCATCATTTGCAGATTCACAATGCCTCTTTTGAGTTTCTGTTACTGTCTTTTTGCCTCTTCATTATAGAGAAACAGCCTAAATGTGAACTCACCGGCTGCTTATTAATAGCTGAACTTGTGTGCTCTGAGCGCACTCGTTTAGTCTCAGTCAATAGCACTGAGTGCACCCAGAGAGCCAAGAACAGAGATTGAAAATCTGACTGAGTCTGGCAGCTCCAATAGGTAGGACAAGCTGTTGTGAGGAAGGAAAGATGTAAGGAAGATTAAGAGGCTGAACAAATACACATAAAATACATAAAATCTAAAAGGAATCCAATGCCAGAGGTACACACCTACATTAAATTACATTAAATAAAATCAAACTAAATTATTTATTTATTTATTTATTATTACATATTGGTTAAGAGGTGTTAGGTTTGCAGACCATTTTATTTCATGTATACGTAAAAAAAAAATCTCACATTAAAGCTGCTTTTTACCACTTTTCTACACTTGTGCCCTCTGAGTGCACTCTGTGTCTGAGGCAAGGCAAGGCAAGGCAAGTTTATTTATAGAGCACCTTTCATACAGAAGCAATTCAAAGTGCTTTACAGAAAAAGAAATTACATTAATTAGTCTGAGTGATACTTTGCCCAAGCTTCTGCCTGTCTTTATTGCGCCCAGCTGAAACAGTCCTGTGTAGCTTGGCAGCATGCTGTGCAGTGAGGGAGGACCCCTATCTGCAGTGCGTCTGTCACTTCCATCGGCGTCCAAGGCCCTGCCCGAGACAAGTGAGCTGGCGCGCTGGGTGGAAGCCCTAAGGGAACAGAGCAACAGGACCAATGTCTGTCAGCCCTATGGACGTCCAACACACAACCTGCTAGGACTTGACCTATTGATTGACAGGAGGGCATTGCATTATGTGAGAGAGAGAGAGAGAGAGAGAGAGAGAGAGAGAGAGTGAGAGATTGATTGATTACAGGTTGAATATCATACAGCAGAACATATTGGCGTTCCTGTCTAAACAAAGCTGCTGTGTGTCTTTGTAATGATGCTGTGTCTGGCATGGGGTGAGCTGTAATTAGACTCTATGTAGCACATTGTGATAATGAGTGCAGTTTTTTCTTTTTCTTTTTTCCTTCTTTTTCTTCCTAAACTCTGAACCACTAGCACTTCTACCTTTTTGCTTGATACATATATTACATACACTATAAACCTGGATAAGTTAGCAGAACTCAAAAAAATTAAGGCAATCAGTTCCACTAAAAAGTTTAAGCTCATAAACATTTACTTTAAGTGTCTACAACTTTTTAATGCTTAAAACATTTCTGGTACTCAATACAGTTAAGTAATATTAACTAATTTAACCATAAATTCATTAATTGCCAGTACATCACAGGGCACCACACTTTAACACCTATGGACACTTGCACGGACAGTCTTTGCACTTTGGGGGAACACACCAAAATCCTCAGGGCAGTGACCCGATGCGGGTCTCGAACCCACGACCCCAGGAGCTGTGACAGTGATTCTGCCTGTTGCCCCTCGCACTGAAGTAAACACATCTCTCAACATTCACTAAAAGCAGTGAATCCCAGACCATTCACCATATCGGCTGAAATTGCTGCACTGGTCCAATATCTGTGACTTCAGACGTCATGCCGCATAAACTCATAACATTTAGGTTCAGTTAAATCTCTCATATACTCAATCTCTCAAACTAATCTCTCAAAAAAAAAAAGAAGTAGAAATTGTTGAAAATAATAGAATTGTTTAATTGAGCGAAAATTTATTATATTAAATTATAATAAATATTATATAAATTAAAATATTATATAAAATTAATTATTAATTATTATATTATTGTTTAAGTTAGAATCACACAATCTAGGTAATTACTTTGAACATTAGGGTTTACAGTGATATGGAAACTCCTTTTAAACTTGTTTTCACTTATTTTAAAGCACGAATGTTTAGATAAGTATGATTGCATAGAATGCAAATGCAAGGAGATACATAATAAATTGGGTCAAACAATGATGTCAGAAGTACACAATGTCAAATTGTAACACACTGTGGATGCTGTACTAAGGTCTGTGAGGATTGCATGTGAAGACATAATTTGTCATTTTGACAAGAGCTGTTTGAGTTCAATAGATAGTCCCAAACCAAATTGAAAGTATTCATAGAGATCATTTGGGCTCAGCAGCAACCACAGAAGCAATTTGAATAGAGATTTAAGAAGAATCTGTGAAGGAAATGCTGAAAAATGAAAATTTGAGGAATTAGGAAACCAGGCTGCAGGATAAAGTTATATAATGCTGGTGACAAGAAAGGTATGAGGAAGAGGTTCAAGTTGTACGTACAGACAATGGATTTCTTTTATGTCTTTGATAATGATCGAGAGCTGTGGGCACCTGGAAGCTGATTGTATTTTGTGTGACATCGATTTTATCATGAATCTATTACAAACCCCATTTCCAGGACAGTTGGGACATTTGATTAAAAAAAAAATCTGTGATTCTATTATTTCTCTTAACCCTTTATTTATGCATCTAGAAATGCAGCCTGAAACTCCGTATCTCAAGGAGAAAGCCATACAGTAATTCGATGTGGAACGGCTAATAAATTCTCTGGGCCTAAGCTCATCTCCAAAGACAAATGAAATGTCTGCTGTGGTCAGAGGAGTCCATTTTACCCTTTGTTTTTATTGTGTTTTCAATACAAATAATGAAAGGGAGGGCGGCACGGTGGTGCAGCAGCTGGTTTCGCAGTGACACAGCTCCAGGGACCTGGAGGTTGTGGGTTCGATTCCCGCTCCGGGTGACTGTCTGTGAGGAGTTTGGTGTGTTCTCCCTGTGTCTGCGCGGGTTTCCTCCGGGTGACTGTCTGCGAGGAGTTTGGTGTGTTCTCTTTGTGTCTGCGTGGATTTCCTCCGGGTGCTCCCGATTTTCTCCCACAGTCCAAAAACACAAGTTGGTAGGTTGCGTGTTGGCAACTCAAAAGTGACCGTAGGTGTGAGTGTGTGTGTGTTGCCCTGTGAAGGACTGGCGCCCCCTCCAGGGTGTATTCCTGCCTTGCGCCCAATGATTCCAGGTAAGCTCTGGACCCACCGTGACCCTGAACTGGATATGCGCTTACAGATAATGGATGGATGGATAATGAAAGGGACCTGTTATCAGCAATAGTTGTAAGAGTGAAAGTTATGGGTGACTTCTATATGTGAGAGTTTTCTATTGATATGGAAACATACATTGGGTTTATAGAGAGCTACAAGAACATTGTAGACATAGGCTGTGTGTGACTAACTGGAGACTCTGGAGTCCAAATGTGTCTCCTTTGGTGCATCATGAAGAGGAGAATCAGACAACGGCAACCACTGTGGAGCCCCTGAAATGTTGTAGTGCTTGGGCTACAGTTTAGCATGAGCTTTTTGTGTTAGCCTTCTTAATACCTTAAATGTTCATTTGCTGCATAACACTGGAGCAAGCTCACTCAAGCCTTTTCCTCAGCTCCCTTGGAGACACCAAGCATCTCTCTCTCCCACTCTCTCTTGTCCTCTCTTTCTCTTGCTCTCTTGGTTCAACCTCTCTCATGCACACACACAAAGACAAACAGACAGAGTTGAAAGGTGTTTCTGCTCTGCGTGTCAGCTGTAGTCCCTTCTTGTTCATCGGTTCTATATCATGAGGGGCTCTTTGCTAAACATCTCACTCCTGCTTTCTCTCTTCTCGTCTCTTTAGGTCCTCCAAGGCCCATCCTGGTCCTGTTGTCCATATAAGTGATAATCCTATGGACGAAGGCAAGGTATGTATTTGATATTCTTTGCCTAATATTATTAGTTTTTTAAAGAGTTTAGTCAGAAACACCAGATTTATAACCATTTGTTTCATTTAAATCTGCCTCTGGTGTATTTGTAAATGAAAATGGACCAGCATGTGGAATTGGAGCTTTCTGTCTGCTTTATTAAAGAATCATATTGCTGCCTTTTTTATTGAATGCACAGGGACATTGTCGATGGAAATCAGGTTCCTAAAGTCTTATTGATTTCATGCAAATAACATAAAGGCAACAGAAGTGTGAAGTATTGTAGCGTGCTGGTAGTCACATTACATTCCTCTGCCCCTGCACAGTCTCTTGCTGTTTAATTTATGCGAGCTGAAAATGACTGTTCGTGGCAAAAACAAAATAAAAAAAAGAAACACAGAGAACAATTTCCTTATGAGTAGATTAAACTGAGAAAACAGATATTTCTTGGACATACATTAAAGGGATAAAACCCCATACAGCTGTGCCCTTCTGTACAAAGCAACTCCATGAAATATCTTTGCAATACACGTTACACCATGATTTGTATTCATATGTTATTGCATATCCTGAGTAAATTAGTACACTACTGTGCAGCAGTCAGAAACGATCCTTTAACTTATTACATTTCTTGTTCAGACTGCCATGAAGTACAAGTACCAACACTTATATATTCTTACTCTCCAGTGATAAACATATAAAATAGTAGCTTTACAGAGGAAGGAAAAAACCGTATTAACCTTTAATGAAGGTCAATGTAAAAAGATTTAGTGGCAAGTAATTTTAAATTGGTTCTATGTTAAACACAACTGTTGTGTTCAAATGATGTAGTAAATTTAAAACTACATGTTTTTCATTGGACAGTGACGATACGTATAATGTCTGATGTGCCACAATTTTATTTGTCTACTCTTCAGTGGATCTCTCTGCCACTTTAACTCTTCTGTTTTTCAATGCTTAAAACCAGCAAATTGCAGCTGTGTTCTCCAACAAAAGCTGTTCCCAAAAGTGTCACTGACATCATGTCACCTTTCAAAGAGACACTGACATTCACACATGCAGTGACCACAACACACCTTAGCAGCCTTGTAGTTTTCTTTTTCATGCGCTACAAGAAACATAAAAGGAGATATTTCTGAAGAGATTAGATTCTAAAGAGAATTCAGAAGGGATGAGTAAAGAGAAAATAAGTGAAAAACAAACAAACAAACAGGAGTTTCCAAAGCTGGAGTTAAAAGATTATGAAACGTTATACAGAAAATGGGACTTTTATAACAGCTAACAGTCACCATCAGATAACCAGTACTTAACGTGTACATTGTTTGGAGAAAATCATATTTTACTCTTGGGTTGTTGTTTTTTTACATTCAGCTGGGCATCTGAGGTGTGGAATGCATTTTTATGGGGGGTCCATATTTGTAATTGGAATAACTTTGATGGGGTTACAGATCAATAGCATACATTAGTTTTATTAAACATATTTTCTGATTTTCCTGACACTTAATTAAAAAACTTATGTTAAAAAAAGTAAAAGAAAAACCCCTCTCTAACATCACAGGCGACTGACTTTTGATAGAGTGCCTTCACTTAATTTCCAACATTATCTGAACAGTCCATCAATCTAGCCTAGACCCTCTTAACCCTCTGTGGGTGCTAAAGAGGCACCGCCAGCTCCTCCCCATATGGGCACTGACTCTTGGTTCATTTGTCCTCTCTGATTCTCTCACAGTGTTATTTTTCATCAGGACGATGTGGTTACCGAAGCTGAATAAATGAATACATATTTGGGTTCTTTTAAATTGTAATTATTTTACAATTTTACAGTTGGTTCACACAGTTTTTAAAGCAAAAACAAAGCTGATGTGCTTGTGATAAGAACACAGGTTCGGTTACAAAGTCATCTGCAGTTCCTAAAAAAGCTCTGACCCATAAAATCACTTTCAGCCCAGCCGCTTTCTGATGTGTAATCTGTAATCCTTGTGCAGGTCAGAATGCAACTGAGTGACAACCTCTTTTTCCTTCTCTTTCTCTCTGTTTGTCACTCTCCCTACCTCTCCCAGCTCATAATAGGATTTGAGTCTGGCATCGTAGTGTTGTGGGATTTGAAATCAAAGAAGGCTGACTATCGCTACACTTATGACGAGGTGGGTTCAGCTTTTCTCCTGCTTCTTCTCTCAGGCTCGTGATAGTGACAGTATTACGAATATGAGAAAGCAGAGATAAAATATTCATGAAAGGGGTTGATATAAATAGGTGAGGGAGACTGCTGAGGGTTCTTCGGCTGTGCCTGCATATTATTTGGCTTTGGAAGATGACATCAAAAGCGAGGCATCATCTCAGGGGGATAGAGGTTTGTGGAAATGAGTGTAAGTGATATGTTGTATGTTTTGTCATCTGAGCCCATGTTTGGCATCCATCCATTTATTTCTCTACATTGACTTTGATGGAAGGTTACACACAAGGCTATAAATCTGCTTTATGAAGACATACCATATTAAAATTAAACATATTTTCAGGAAATATAAATATACAACTTTTTCGTTTGTTAGTACAGGAGGTCCTCGGGTTATGTCAGTCCCGAGTTACGATGTTTCGTGGTTACAACACATCTCCCATTTACTGTATAAAGCCTTGTTGCGACTTAAGTGGTTTTGCGTTGTAAACGCCGTAACGCGAACTTCGCGTGTTTGGTGTGTGCGGCGGAAGAATACACGGTTACGCGGCTCGGGACCGAGGAGGATAGGTGTTAGGATAGGATAAGTGCTTACAGTATGTTATTTACGTACAGTATGTACGTATGTTCCGACTTACACCGAAAATCGATTTACGACGCGACGTAGGAACGGATCAACGTCGTAAGTCGATGACCCCCTGTATTTGTTTACTTATTTTGTATTTGAATGTGTCCGTTTTATTCAGCGATTTAAGCTAATTTGTCTTATGCATTCCTGACTATTTTAGGGGCTCTATTAATAGTTTTAAAGTAAGTATTTTGTGATAAAACCAGGGGAAAATGGTAGGAACATGGGAAAGTACTGGTAGGCAGGTAGTGTTGCTATCACACCACTCCAGGGTCCTGGAGTCATGGGTTTGATTCCCACCTTGGGTCACTGTGTGTTCGGACTTTAGTGTGTACTCTCTGTGTCTGTGTCCTTCAGGTGCTATGGTTTCCTCCCAGTCCAAAAAACATGTTGGTAGGTGGCTGTGCAAAAGTTTCTGAGTGTGTGAGTGACTACTTGAGAGTGATATGCCATGTGATGAGTGTTCCTGCCTTGTGCCTAATGATCCAGAGCTTCCACTCCTAGCTTCTCACTCCTGGGCTCTCGCGCTGAACTGACTTGTGGCTGTTTCTCATTTACAGATTTAAAAAAAGGTTGTTCTGAACAGGGCTGTTTAGACAGGATGGGCATGGTGCTGTGGTGTTTGATCCTTTTGGTAGTTTGATCAAAGCATGTCACAAAGATGTTTCATTAAAATCTTTAACTTGTAGAAAACAGGATATAATATGTCTATTTTAAAATTAGAGATGATAACGTATCTTTTGCAGCACAGTCTGCACCTCAAGGCCTTCATCAGTGGTCAGTTTCATTTTGCAGTTAGCTGGACAATTTGGGGAATACATAACGTCTACTCTGTCAGTGTCTGGAATTGAGCCCACATTCAAATATTACTTACTCATTGGTGGTTCTGTGGGTGTCCTGAACTTTGATAAATGAGGTAAAGTGGAGCTATGTATCGATCAACCATTACATTATGACCATCTCCTTGTTTCTACACTCAGTGTCCATTCTCTCAGCTCCACTGACCAGACAGGAGCACTTTGTAGTTCTACAAATACAGACTGTAGTCCATCTCTAGTCCTTCATCAGTGGATACAGGATGCTGCTCACAGGATGCTGTTGGCTGGACATTTTTGGTTGGTGGACTATTCTCAGTCCAGTAGCGACACTGATTGATGTAAAAACTCTCGCAGACCTGCCGTGTCTGATCACCCTTGTATCAGTGCAACACACACTAACACAACACCACGACTTCAGTGTCACTGCAGCAGAAGAATAGGGTGGTAAGAGACTAACAATTTATGCAGTGATAGATGGATTACAGTCTGTAATTGTAGAACCACAAAGTGCTCCTGTCTGGTCAGTGGAGCTGAGGGAATGGACAATGAGTTTAGAAACAAGGAGGTGGCCTTAATGTTATGGTTGATCTGTGACTATTTTGATATATGTTTTTATTGGTTAACGGGAGAAGTATGGCCAGTGAGATACCATTATAGTGTGCAGATCTTTAACATGCATCTCATGAAGCCCCGTGAGAGGCCAGTGTCAAGGTGCTGCTTTATTTTAAGCAGATTTGATGACTTTTGTCAGCG
Source organism: Hoplias malabaricus (assembly GCF_029633855.1). Taxonomy (NCBI): domain Eukaryota; kingdom Metazoa; phylum Chordata; class Actinopteri; order Characiformes; family Erythrinidae; genus Hoplias; species Hoplias malabaricus. The sequence goes on along the minus strand of NC_089806.1, from coordinate 35,627,799 downwards.
CTAACCGTCAGCTTACATTAGTCATTTAATTCTACATTTTGTGCCCAAGGCAGAGTGGCAGAAGAGAGCACAAGGGAATATTCCCAAACACACACACACAAAGACAAGAAGTCAAATCAAATTCATCCTTCTTCTCTCTCTCTCTCTCTACTATTTCTTCTTTATTCAGTCATCTATTTCCATTTTTCTCTTCCTCTCTGTCCTCCAACTCTCTATTTCTCTATTTTTCCATTGTTCATTGTGTGTGTGTGTGTGTGTGTGTGTGTGAGAGAGAGTGTGTGCGTGTTAATTTCTCAGGAGAAAATTCTGTGTTGCTTTGATGAATGGCTCAGCCTCTGTGGACATCTGATGTATCCCTCTGTTCATTTACGCTGATTGATTAATACTGCAGAAAAATAAATGTCCTACAATTCACAGCTTCACGCCCAAACTCCAGGGCATTAAAGTGCCATTTTGACTCAGCTAGGCATCACGTTTCTTTAAAGACTTAACTCTAGAACTGGAACTGTAAAGGGACCTGCAAAATGTCATTTGAAGGTCATCAAAGTGCCTATTACTATTAACTTAAATTTAGGACTGCAGCTTAAGTGCATTTTGATATTGATATCTGTTGTCCAATTAGTGAAGTTATTAAAACGTCACGTCCATATTTAACACATCCTTGGCAGTAAACACACACACACACACACACACACACACACACACAAACAGTAGTGATTGGGCGCAGTGAACACACACACCCAGAGCTGCAGGCATCCATATTTGTATCCGGGGAGCAGTTGGGGGTTAGGTGCCTTGCTCAATGGCACTTCAGTCTTGGTTTTGAGGGTGGAAAAAGCACCATTTTTTCACTCCCCCATGCCTCCATTTTTTCCTTCCAGTCCCAGAGATCAAACTAGGGACCTTTCAGTCCCAAGCCCACTTATCTTACAGTTGGGCCATGGCTAGCCCATTATTAATATTGTAATATTGTTATTATTATAAATATTAGTACATTATATTGAGGAAAGAAGTGACCAAGTCTTGCAGGAGTATATTGTCTGCATATTTTTTCTGGAATCTGGCCTATGGTTTGAGGTCAAAGTTGCGCAATTCAGCACTAGATCTATAACAACAGATATGTTTTGATGATTGCCTCAGTGTAGAGGGATGATTAATGTGAGGATGGAAAGATGGTAAAAGAACTGGGGGACATATAGACAGATGGAGGGTCAGTCCCCTGGTGCTAGTGGCATGTGTGTGTGTGTGTGGTCATAAATATCAGATAACTGAGTGTTGCCCTGGTCAATGTATTATCCTGGTGGAGGTGCAAAGCCATCTCAAGGAACCTTCTACCTGTAGTTATTCCTCTCGATCCATCAATCCCCCACCATCTGGTCCTTACCTGAGCTTATACACTGTGCTGCCTAAATTATCAATGAGTTACAATTCGCTGTGTGGATAGTCAGTTTAGGCCTTATCCCAAAATGATTTAAATATTAAAGTGTTCTAAATGTAACTACTTTGGTTTCTAATCCCTTAAACCCTAAGCCCTCGCGTGTGGCTCCTAATGTTGTCACTCTCTTAACTGTAATGTTTTGACCTCTTGATTTCATTATAATTAGTCTTAGGTGAGCCAGTGATTAAGGAGTTGGACCTGCATTTTCACATTTTCTTTTCAATGTAATCTCCAGTGTACTCCAAATCATGTAATTTAGTGCATTGATTTGCAGATGGTTATTAAACTATATTGAAGTTTGATCACTAAGAGCATATTACACATTTACCACTAGAACATACACAAATCTTAAATATAATGTTGCTGTCCGGTGAAAAATATTTATCTCTAGTAAAGTTGCTGATTTGGAGGTACATTTTTTGTTTGGACCGAGGTGATAAACTGAATATCTAAAACATCATACATTTAAGGTCTGTTTTTATATAATATACAGTGGATTACTGACTGCTCATCTTTATTCAGAAATCTTAAAGGCTACACACCACTTAATGGACCTCCATGAACATCCGACACTATAAACCTCCGTAATGCAGCTACGTAGCCGAGTATAATCTGAGCCACTGAGTTTAGCAAGTCAAGCTAACGTTACCTAACACCAACTAAAACAGGCGAAGTGAGTGTACTCGCCCTGTTTACCTCCATGTTACAGAGCACCTTTCGTTGGTGTCCTTACATGCCCATATTGTTGGAAAAGCGCCAGTGAAATGAGCTACAGATAACGGAGTGAGCGGTTGGTCCTTTCCAAAGTGCCCGTTTAAAGTTGACAAATTTAGTCCATTTTCTGGATATTTTGGGATCCTTGGGCCATTTGTTTACAGATGTCCCACTGTACATTGAATGATTGCAGCCAAAAACAACACACCTTTTCCTCATTTGGCATTAAATTAAGTGCGACTTCTAGAGTTGTTGTCCACCATCTACGTCACAGGCAAGACGCCTATTAGAGTTTCCGAACACTGTTTGGGGGGGACAACGGTCTTTTAAACCTTATTCCTTGAATTAGTAAGAAATAACATGTTTTCTGACTATCAATAAACACAAGTTGGAACAAATTCCACTGTATTTATTTGTTTGACACTTTCATAAAGCTGGTACTTAGCCTTTAAATAGCAATGATAGCCAAATATATATCGATTACATTGGTTTGTGGAAACATTTTCATTATTTTTTGAACACCTGTGTGCTTTATCATTTGTAACTGTATCAAATCCAGTCTCTCATATTTAATTTATTGTATTATTCTAGAATAAATGTCTGTATTCTACAGTTAGTTAGAATTGAAGAATACTGCCAGAGCAGGAGCAGCAGTACTTTCCACTAAAAAACTGTGAGGGAGAATGTTGCTTATTGTGAATGTGTATATGTGGTTTTGAGGTGTGTACATCTGTGGATTAGTGTAGATTAGGAGTGTGAAAGTGAGTTAATGAAGTTCACTGAAAGGCCATTGCTGTCTGCGTTGTGCTCTTTTTCTTGACTTTTGCTGGCTCCCTGTGGCCCAGTGAGCTCCCTTAACAGCAACAGTCTGGCTTTAATTGGGCCTGTGTGTGTGTGCATGTGTGTGTGTGTGTGTATGCATCAGAAACATGACAGTTGGCCAGTCCCCTGACTCTGTCCCATGGCTCGGTCCAATGGACAGGAGAGTTGTTTTTGTTGCAAACGGAGCATTGGAGAAAGTTTAAAAGAGAAGTGGAATGGGAAATAAAAACAGTCTCTGTGGAATTTCTTCCTTTTAGGACTCTTCTAATGAGCCCTAGCACCTTTCGATCCATGAAACCTATCCTTCCACTTACTGCTCCTCTCCCTCCTGTAGTTCCTCTCCATTCATGCGCACACCGTACTAATCTGTTACTGCGTTTAGCTTCACAGTAGTTGAATACTGACCCAAAATGTCAGTAGACATAGAAAGTTTTATTTAGTGCTATATATAATGTTGGACCATTTGGAAGACCAACTTTGAGTCACGCTGTTTTGATTCGATTTGTAAAGAAAATAAGAAAAAAGAAATTGATAAATAAAATCACGTGTGTCCGTGTGAAAAAGACGTGTGCATTAAGTTCAGATTGGCTCTGAAGACAATCATTTTGTTAGCTTTGTTAAACCTTGAATTAGCCACAGATGGATGTGATTGGACATAACATGTATCTTGCGTGTGTATTTTTCAGTTCTGTTTATTTAATTGTTTATTTTATATATATATATATATATATATATATATATATATATATATATATATATATATATATATATATATATATATATATATATATAATTGTGTATATAATTGTTTATTTATATCTCTACCTTTTAAATCACAACCTTTGTGGAAGATTTAAGTGGGGGTTCCCTAACGTATCTTTTTAAAATTGTATTTCCAATAGTATATGGTTTTTATATTTTTAATGAATTAATTTTATTCAATTAAACATTTGCTTAAATATATATTATATTGATAATTTTACTTTTTTAAAGTTATTCATTCTGTCAACCTATTATTAAAGTTTTAACATAATTAAGGGTAAACAGGTTGGTGACTATTTTTTTTTATATTGTGATACTTTGCATTTTATTAAATGAACTGTATTTTATTATATTTTGGTAAATGCAAAGATTAATATGATATTTATCAATACTGTATTCCCTGTAAGGCTAAGCTAAGTGAAACTACACCCAGTGTCTGCCATAAAACAATGTGTATTCACTGGCATCTGTATCGAGACTCTAGGATTTTCAGTAACGGTGGTTGTGATTATCCTGCTTTTCTACTAATACACACAGTATGATTTGAGCTATAGGAATGCTGATGGTGACATTCTGCAGCCTCTCTCTGCTCTCTGTTTTATAATTGCCTGGGTGTCTATCATCCTCAAAAGGGCTTTGTTCTCTCTGCATCTTTCCCTCGTAACGCATTAATGTAAGCACCCACTGCCGCATAACTCAAAGCATGCAGGTGTGTGTACCGTCCATATTCCCTCAAGCTTACTCACTGGGGACCACATATTACGTAAGCAGCTTAGTTCTTCATAATCAGATTTGCAGTGCATAATAAATGCTGATGTGTGTGTTTGTGTGTGTGTATGTATGTGTGTGTTTGATGGTTGATTGTTTGATATGTGTTGATAAGGCAGAGATAAGCCAATCCTGCCTCCCTGATGCTCCTGTAATGTTGCAGCCGTTTCATTGATTAGTTTGGGCTGCTGGAGCAAGCAGTGCCTTCCCAGCTCCAGAAATAGAGACAGAGCTGGCACGATTATGCTAAAGCGGAGGGGAGACTGTGCTTAATTAGAAAATAATGAGAACTCCGTTTCACCTCTCTCTTGTGCTGGCTTCTCTCACCGTCTTTCGTTCCCTTCTCCTCTCTCTCGCTCACACTCACTCTCTCGGGAAACACTCTCATTGCATAGCTGTTGAGGTTTCGATTAGAGCGCTTTAAAAAAAGCGTGCTTCTAATCTTCCCCCAGTTCCAGTTTTCTGCTTCCAAAACCCTCTGGAGCTACCTACCTCATTCCATTCCCTGTTGCAGCACCTGACCTAGACACTTAATGTAACTGAACAGGGCCACCACTATAATTCCGGCCTGTATACAGAGCATGTTTTTAGCTGTTGCAAATAAGAAACTCTGTCCACATAATGAAAACAGATCAGTGAAGCTGTAAAGGGATGTTAAAATGTATGTCACACTGTCAGATATTCTTACTTTTTCCCAGGCTTCTAAACTAACTTTAAAAATAAATAATATATTTACAATGTATTTCTAGCGATACACATTTAGTTTATACACCTCCCAGATTTCCTTGCACTACTTTTATTGGTGTGACTGTGTCTACATCGACACTGCATCAACAGTCCTTCACAGGGCAACACACACACTCACACACATTCACTCACACTTACGGCCACTTTTGAGGCGCCAGTCCACCTACCAACGTGTGTTTTTGGACTGTGGGAGGAAACTGGAGCACCCGGAGGAAACCCACGCAGACACAGGGAGAACACACCAACTCTTCACAGACAGTCACCCGGAGCGGGAATCAAGCCCACAACCTCCAGATCCCTGGAGCTGTGTGACTGCGACACTACCTGCTGCGCCATTGTGCCGCCCCTATATGTATATGTATATATAAAAATTGTATGGTAAATCTGTTTTGCATTTGTAAGCTCCATTCGGAGACTCCACTTTTGCTTATCTCTCTTGTGCTACCTTTCTCTTCTGTCACATACAGTGTGAATTTACCTATCAGTTCAGAATAATGAGAATTCTCCATAAAAAATTTAAACTGATAGATAGATTCTGAAAAATTAACAATGTAAATCATCTACAGTCAATACTCTGTACTTGTTTGGTATGGGTTTTTTTTTTTTGGTGTCTGTTTTGAAGTAATGGATTATTCAGCTATACTTTTGATTATTTTGAAGTGGTCAAGCTTGTGAATGTTGTGGATGTACATTTTGTATGTCTTTACATCTTGTTTGTGAGTATGTGGGAGTTTGAAAGGGTTGATAAAGTGGACAGAGGACATGTCACTGCAGTGTCTCTTGGGTCTTGTTTACTTATTTATATATTTTCAGCTTTTAGTGTGATACATGATCATCTGGCATTAAAAGTAGCTAAAAGTTCCCCTTTAAAAAGAGGAAAAGTCTGTGTATTCAAATGTGTGATAGACTGTACATTTATACAGAATAAACAACCTGTAAAGAAATGAATAAATGATGTAGAATAGTTAATACTATAAATGTGGACATTTATTTATTTACTTTCTTAATAGGAGCCATGAGCATTAGCTGGATGTATGCAAGTGATAGATGACACCCATCAGAAGTGTGCATGCTGTAACTAATGTCAATAATGGATCTTCTTCCTCTCTCTCTCTCTCTCTCTCTCTCTCTCTTTTGTTCTTTCTCTGTCACTCACTCACTCTTTTTCAGGCAATTCATTCTGTGGCCTGGCACCACGAAGGGAAACAGTTCATCTGCAGTCACTCAGATGGCACGTTGACCATATGGAATATAAAATCCCCAGCCAAGCCTGTACAGACAATCACCCCACATGGTGAGACAAAACACACACACACACAATCACTCATAGTTTGCTGTAGTAATGTAGATCACAAATATTATAGCAATTTCAGATTTCATTGTCAGTTACATATTGCTGTTCAGTGGCAGTTTTTTAACCAGGAAATTAGGTTTTAGAATTATTACATGAATATTCTCTCTTTTTTGTCACCCACTCAAACATATGTGGGCAAACAGACTGCAAATTGTTTAAGTGCTGATGTTTCAGACCATGGCTTACAAAACTAATCTCTATCATCTCTGTTTCAAAATGTTACATCATGCATCTCTTGAAAAGGCTTGTCAATTTTCTTCTGTAATGTGATTTTTTTTTAACTCCTGTAAAGCAGCTTACACTAATCAAACCCTCCCTCCCTCCCTCATTTTCATTTTAAGTGCAGTTTTAATTTTCCACATTTGTTTTGCTCGTCTCTTGAGACCTCTTTTGTTGGAATATGGTGGGCATTTGAGAAGCCAGTGGACCCGGTGCTTTTCCCTATAGAAAAAAAGCCTCTGTCTGTGCTATTGAAGATACACGTTTAGGGGCCTGGCTTAATCCACAACAACACATTGTGTTTTCCTCTACCCTCTGTTCTTAAAGCGCGAGAGCATGGTAGGAGGAGTGAACAAATTGACTGTGGCTCTACCGCTCCATGAAGTGACATTACAAGATTAGAATCTTTAGAATGTTTGAAAAAAATGTAGCTTTTTGTCCCTCATTCTCTGCACTGGCCTTTCTTTGTAATGTTAACTTTTTTCCTGGCACTTTTAATTGGGGGGGGACCTGTGTCAATTACATTTTTTGAGCCCACTCATTCCTCGATTTTCAATTCCTTCGTTCTAGGACATTCAGCGACTTGAATGCTTCTGAGCTTATGTTCACTGCTGAGTCACAGCATGAGAATGTAATATTAAGGCTGAAGGTAAAAGTAAATAGAAAGAGAGCAAGGGAAAAAAAGAAAACAGAATGTGAGGGTAAAGCGATGAGGGATTTGGAGCAGTCTTTCGATTTGTCTGGCTTGCTTCTATTTCAGGAAAACAGCCCAAGGATGGAAAGAAGCCAGAGCCATGCAAACCCATTCTCAAAGTAGAGTATAAGACAACGAGAGCAGGGTAAGGTGCACAAAATGTTTGCCTTTTTATGCCGTTCTTATTTATGCTGTTGTCATTTTTATTTGGGATTTTAGAGATTGATAAAATTGGTTGTGATTCATAACACAATTAAGCTCTTGAGGGGAACTGGAGCTTTTTATTTTCCACTTTTGGCTTTAGTTCTACCAATAGTGATATCAGTAAATTATGCCATTTAAAACTATATCTGAAAAAAGAGGAGTAGCCACAAATAGCCTGTGATCGGGTAGAATTATGGATGGTTCAAATTTTCAAAGGGAAAAACAGTAACAAAAACGAGTGATTAACATGTCATTAATGTGCTTTCTTTAACAGCACTATTCTGTATTCATTCTCTTCTTAACGTTGACTATAAATTGTAAATGTGTAAATTGAGTGTGTGTTTGTGTGTCTGTCCATGCAGGGATCCATATATGATCCTATCCGGTGGTTTATCATATGACACTGTTGGTCGGCGGCCATGTTTGACAGTAATGCATGGGAAGAGCACCGCAGTATTGGAGATGGACTATCCCATTGTAGACTTTCTCACACTCTGTGAAACGCCATATCCTAATGGTGCGTTCTATTATCATCTGAAATAATGCAAACATCTGTCTACTTTATTTCCACATTCTTGCTGCAATTTGAACCTTTTTGTTCTCTTTAGTGCTCTGTCTGTTTCTTGGTAAATATTTTCTCTAGAGAAAAGGAGCTTTGTAATTACATTTTTCATCTTTTTGTGAACTTCCTCCTCTTTGCAGTATCCAGGCTTTTGATTGTGTTAAAACAATGTTGCTCTCTCTTTCTGAACAATTAATCCCTTCGGTGGCTATTTGTGAATCATAAAGCCTTAGTGTTTTGCTTGTTTAAGGACTGCTTCAATAAAGGCTCTTTCTACAGGTCTGCTAAAGTAGTGGCCCCGTACTTGTCTTTCCAACCAGCTTGTACTACTAAGGACATGTATAGACAGCTCATTACAGATTTTAAAATATTCTGAGTAATATATGATAAATAAAAGCATATAATTAAAATAATTTGGCCCTAAAGTGGTGTAACAAAGTAAGGATCGTTATATTTAATCTGCTCTGTCATGCTGATCTTGTTGTCTGTTGTTGCTCTGTCACGCTGCATCCAACAATATAGGCAGCCTTTTTTATAATGATAGAAACCAAAAACTGTGGGCAGAAACTCTAACTGTGTTTTATAACAAGCCTAGCAAAGTATCTCCAGTGTTTGTTGTCTTTGATTCAGTCTCACTCCAGAGTTGTGGTTGTGATATGTGAGCATTAGAATCTGTGCTTAGGTGTATGGAGAATGCCCTGTCATTGTAGGATTACGTTGGAACTCTTTGTAAAAACTAATGATTTACTCTTAACTGATTTACTAGGTCTAAGTTTTTGGGGGTTTATGATCAAACCTAAGATAACATTCCTAGGATTTCCATAGTAAATATATATTTTCTCAGTTTAATTCTTGATTCTTAGAAAATCTGACGGTTATATACAAATATGTACTGATCAACCATAACATTACCCAGTAAACATTTAGCCGTTGATTCAACGTGGAAATAACGTAATGACTGCCGTCTAATCAACGTTCTCTTAAGGTTGAAAATGAAAGTTGAAAAGACGTCCAAACACAGACATTGAAAAGATGACTATTAGACGTATTTTGGACGTCCATTGACGTTATTAATTTGTCCCAAAATAAATTACTTGTATAAAACGCGTTTTGGACGTCCACTGACGTTATCGATCGGTCACCACTTAACAAACTTATTACGATGGAATTTGGACGTCCATTGACGTTTAAAATATGTCCTTGACGAACAGATTACTTTTAGACCTATTTTGAACGTCCAGGGACGTTCCTTGTTTACTGGGTATGAACACCTTGTTGTTTCTACACTGATTATCCAATCCCTCAGCTCTACTGACTATACAGGGGCAATCACAGACTGTAGTCCATATGGTGCTGTGCATGCTTTGTTTGCCTCCTTTCACCCTGTTCTTGAATTATCAGGGCACCCTCAGAACAATCACAGAGCACATATTATTCTCAGTGCTGCTATGACATCAGTGTGGTTGTGGTGTGTCAGTGTATGGAGTTGGGAGAATGGACGAGCGAGTGTAGAAACAAGGAGGAGGTTGGAACATTATGGTTGATCTGTGTACATATACATAAATAGTTATGGATTGCAAATATTTAACACCACAGAAATTTCAGATCTTTTCAAGCCTATGTTTTTAATTTTAACAAATGTAGTTATTATATTATTTTATTGAAAATAGTTGATATAGTTATAATTATATAAAAAATAAACACAAAAATGTTACACTGTTCAGAAGTAGTTATCATTCTTTTTTTTAAATGAAATATTTTATTTTCTTCTGTCCGTTCCCTATACAGATTTTCAGGAACCTTATGCTGTAGTGGTCCTTCTAGAAAAGGATTTAGTTGTTATCGACCTTGCACAAAATGGGTATGTGCTTGTTTTTGATTAGTATCTCCTTATATTGGCTAATCACACCAAAATAAAATAACCAGACATTCCACTGCATTCCAGTTATTATGCATGTGGTTATAAAAACTGTAATGCATTCTGTTAATCTAAATGAATGTAAGTTCTGATTCATGTGTGATGGTTTTTCCACAGTTATCCTATTTTTGAGAACCCATATCCCTTGACAATTCACGAGTCTCCAGTGACATGTTGTGAATATGTTGCTGACTGTCCCACGGACCTCATACCTGCACTTTACTCAGTTGGCTCCCGCCAAAAACGACAGGGCTACAGCAAAAAGGTACATACATACATACATACATACACCTGCTTTTGTAACTATTCAGTGTCATATATATGCCCTATATGTATTATAATATAATACCCTATAATTCTGTGTAATGAGAATTTCTCAAGCCTAAAGCTAATCTTAATTTTGTCTTGTCTCAAAAAGACTTTTACCTATAATATCAAGCTATCATGAGCACCTGTTATGGTTATATAAGTATAACCATGCAACAGTACACAAAAACTTTCTCAAAACACACACATTATACACACTCCGTGCACAGAGGCATGTGAATAGGGAACGCGGCCTCATGCTTGTGTGTCTCAGTCCCCGCTGTGCAGGTGCATTGTCCTGAAATGCTGCTGCTCTGAAAAACATGTGGAAGCATTTATACGTGTGAAAGGAGCCGAGACCTTTCGGCCACCTGCAAAGTTCACTCTTTATGGTGTGATCAGTGTCCCAGCAGGGGGAGCAGGTTGACCCCCCACACCCTGCAGAGAGGCTCCATCACAGCTTAGCTCAGCATGAGTCTCAGTACCTCAGTATGAAGCTCTGGGTTCATAGAGCTCTGTGTCAGCCTGGCTTACACAGAAGAAAAAGGATGCACTTAATTTATTTGATTCAGCAGTGAACAAGTTGTCATATAATAATACTGCTCTACTTTTTCTTTTTTTTTTGTAATTTCTATAACTTCATCACTGCATTCACATGCGCAGGACTGCAAAGCCAAAACAAGAGAAAGAAAATAGAAAAAGAAAAGAAAAAAAGCATTTTCAATAACTAGTTTATTTATTTAAATGATTTTACATCATAATTATGTTATATTTTGTTATCTCACTGTTTTTGTTCAAATATCTAGGTCTTTTAAGTTTTTCAACATTTTTTATAATTTTAACCCAAACATTTTCCGTTGTACATTCATAATGTTAACAACAGTAAGGCTGTCCAGGCATGGTCCCCAACTGAACAGAATGAAATTAAATACAAATGCGTAATAAGAATGTGTAACAAAAGTGCATATCCATTCAGTTTTTTTATCAAGTGACTGATTATCTTTTTACTTCTGGCTTTTGCGTTGAGGTTTTTGGATCTTTTTAAAAAGATATATACTCTCTTTTCCTCTCTCTGGCCCCCCGTTCATACTAGCAGGCAACAAAGTGACAAGCGTCCGGTCATTCCCTATGGAAGGACGCAATTTGTAGTTGTGATTCAGTGACATGGACACAGAGCGACAAGCGACAAATCAAGAATTTCTCAACTTTATGCAAGTTAGTCATGACGCTGTGAAGTGACATTCTAAATGATTAACTGCAAGCAATTCTTTGAACCAATCGTTCGGCCAGCTTCTGCTCTCTGAACCGCCCACAAGAGGAGTGGCCTCGACACACCCACAAGTGACAAACTCGGGGAGACGTAAGCGACTTGTCGCTTGCTAGTGTGAACTCATGATTAGATGTACCCTTGGCAGAGAGAATGAGGACACCAAAACATAATGTATTACATTTATAGGGTTCTGTTTTGTGTTTGTCATAGGAATGGCCTGTTAGTGGTGGAAATTGGGGCCAGGGCACACAAAGCTACCCTGAAATAATAATTACTGGGTAAGTGTGTGTGTGTTTTCTAGCTATGTTTCCTTCATTCTCTGCTGTCTATGCTCCTTCTTTCATTGCCATTTTGCTGAAATTGCATTAGGGAGGGCTGAAGGGAAAGTGGAGAGAAAAAGTTACAGAGTGGTATCCTGAAAATGAGAGAAAACAACCCCACAGAGAATAACAGAGGAGAAGAGTGAGGGGAAAGAGAGAAAAAAGACAGGAAAAGAAGGAGTAGTAAGCAGTTCTGATTGACTGCCCATGGGAAAGCAGCAACCCATTCTCCCAGAATGCATTGCTTCGGTGTTTCAGGGAGTTGAGCAGTGATGGGGTCAGTGCTCTGCCACTCTTGCTCTCAGCGGCTCTATCCAAGTTTAATCTGAGCTCAAAATTTCTGCAGGGATGGAGCATAGGCCGCTACACCCATTAAAATATTAATAAAAAAGTATATTAATGTATTTTTTTACATGTAATTTGAATTTTCCTTGTGTCTATGAGTGCAGGGATATTAACAACCCCAGAATAACGGTCAAAAATGTAAAACGTTTCAAAAAATGACAAGTAATCTTTTGTAAATATTGGATTCTCTGTCTTTAATGTAGACATGCTGATGGTTCAGTAAAGTTCTGGGATGCCTCTGCAAGTGAGTATTCCAGCACACTCATTTGTTTATTTAAAATATTTTACATTTTCCCAGAACTAACAACTAATGCACAGCTTTTTAACAGTGCTTCAGTGCTTATCATTCTTTGTGTATCTTTAAAAAAGCAAACAATATAAGAGCAGGCTCACTGTGAACTGCATTATATCTGTTCAGAGGATGCAGTTTGTCTTGAGAGTGAAGTAGAACAGTTTTCAGGCAGTCTGCCTTCACTGTAGACTAATGTACTTATCTGTGATTAAATACCCAGCTGGGGACTGCCCTGGTAGTGCCATGTATGTCCTCTATCTGTATAACTCCAATTCCCAGAATGCCTCTGTTTAACCTTGGTTCTTTACTTAGAGAAATATCCTGGCATAAAAGTGACCTGTAAATGTCATTTAGCCCCATTACAGCTGTAATCAGGAAAAACTCCCATAGCTCTGGTGCCTTAACCATGTTCCACTTTTTACTTAGGTTCAGTATGGAATATAAATGATCTTATAGAGACGTGCCTGTTCTACACAGGCTACCCTCTTAGAACTGGCTGGCATATTTGCATAATAGACTGAATTTATTTAAAAGAGATTTGCTCTCCAAATATTCACAGAAATATGAAGACTAATTAGGCAAAAGGCAGTAATCTTGTGAAGACAAAATTACTCCATTAATCCAAGGCTTTTTATTAGTTTTTTTCCTGGACAATTGCCAATACATTTCGAAATTAATGCCAGACCATAATAAAATACAGAGTAAATACAGATTTATTCTGTCATTCTGGTGTGGTACACATTGTTTTCTTAGATTAATATGTCCAAAGGTATTCAGAGACACATTCTGTATAGTACATTAATATGTACCCATTGCTTGTACAGGCTAATTACATATTCACACAGCTTGTGAGTATAGTCTTTTCTTCATAGAAATGTACTGGCATTAGGATGGTATGTTCTGGAGCAGCTGTAAATGACCCTGAGGTCACCACATGGAGCAATGAAATTGTGTTCGTTGGAGTGATCGAGCAAAATTGAATACCTTTGGGGTGAGGAAGGTTCGTGTGTTGTTTGTGATCCAGACCCAATCATCCAACCTTGCTAATACTGTTGTGGTTGAATGCAATCAAACTGTCAGAGGGGACCTTCGGCTGCTGCACAGAGGCCATAAAAACAGGCAATTGGAGTAGTGTCCAACAGTGTGAACGGTTATGGCCAAATGATTGAAAAGGCAGCAGAAATAAAAGGTTCTGACACAAAACGAAGAACAGAAATAAACTCATGATGAATTAAGAAGGTGAAGAAAAGCAATAGCCTGTTAACCCATTAACCCAGTTTGGATCCAAACTTGCTTTCCTGGACGCAGATTAAGTGTACTGTAGGACTGAATAGTGATTTGCCATTTAGTAATAAACCAGAGCTATGAAATCCGCCACGAGGTATTCCACGAGGTATTAAACTTTCCTAGAAGCATAGAGGCTGTTATTAAATGCCAATGGGTAAACTCCCTTTTATAATATCCTTGAATTCAGAAGCAGCTTTGAATGAACCAGTGTGTACATTAAACAAAATAAACATGTAAATCTACCTCTAGACCATATATTATGATTTATAAGGTTCACATCGCAAAAGATTGCATTTATTGAGTATGGCATATAGCTATATATTGATGTGACCTCAATGTCCCATGGTGCTTAGTAATGTTACAGGTGCTGTACAAACTGAAGACAGCCAAGGTGTTTGAAAAGACACGCAGTAAGGAAGAGAAGCCAAGTACAGAGATTGTGGATGAGGATCCATTTGCAATCCAGCTCATGTCGTGGTGTGCGGACAGCCGCATGCTGTGTGTGGCCGGAGTGTCCGCCCACGTCATCGTCTACAGATTTAGCAAACAGGAAATCACCACAGAAGTCGTACAGGTAACATTTTCAACATGAGTGTGTGTAATATATTATCTAAGGGATCATCAATAACAATGAGCGTACATGTTCTATATGGGGTGTGTGCCTATAGGCATGTGTATGTACAGTGTGGGTGTGTGTAGTCTAAGTTGCATGCATAAGGTTTGCAATAATGTATTTACATGACTGGATTTCTCTCTCTCTCTCACTTTCTCTCTCACACACTCTGTCTCCCTCTCTCTCTCTCTCTCTCTCTCTCTCTCACTCTCTCTTTCTCTGTGTGTGTGTCCATCCATTTCTCCCTCTCCGTCTCCGAGAGACAAGTTATTTTAGCCGCTTGACGACAGCCATGAGTCACACTGATGATAATAATATGCTCCTCCAGTCTTCATTAAAATAGCGTGTGTGTGTGTGTGTGTGTGTGTGTGTGAGAGAGAGAGAGAGAGAGAGAGAGAGAAGGATGTGGAGAGGAAAGCATGCCTTTGCTATGTGTTATTTTTTCTTTTTATTATATAGATTTATATTTTATATTGATTGTATATTGAAATAATTATAATGGCAAAAATATAATTAAGTATTAATAATAATAATAATCATCATCATCATCATTTTCTTCTCCGCTTCTCCATTTCAGGGTCGCGGTTAATAATATTAATGTTAATAGTAATTAAAGCATTCATGTCTTTTTACATTTTAAAATGTAAAATGTAATTAATATGTGCTGTATAGAGTTGAAGGGCGGCACACTGGAGCAGCAAATAGTGTTGTCACACAGCTCCAGGCCCTGGGGTTGTGGGTTCAAGTCCCACTCTGTGTGATTGGCTTTGATTTAGTCACAAAACAGTCCACCTCAGCTCACTCTGAAACACTAAGATGAGAGGTTAAAATAAAAACAAAAGCACTAATACATGGCTTCTTGTGGTATATTGCTGTAAAATACACAAGTAATTTTAATTCAGATTAAAACGAGCTGTTTGAGCTGGAGCTGCAAACCTTTTTCTTTGTTAATTTCAGTAGTTTGACAAAGGATGTTGCTGACTCCTAAGATTTTTATAGTGAAGTCCTGGAAAGTGTGAGCACACCCTAAGGCAATGGGACCTTTTTAATTTATATTTTTATTTATTTTTAATGGTAATAGTATGTTTTAGTTGGACATTTTTAACATTTTAAGCTAAATGCCAGATACATTTTCTATAAATTAGATTGAGTGGCTGTGTTTTTAGCTTGCATACAGTGGTTTGTTTATACCATTTATAAATACACAGTGCAGTGAAACATATACTGTGCAACCGTTAAATAATAAAATAATGTTTTAGGTGCACTTTTATAGGACAGACAAAAACAACAGGCCTTTTTTGTCTGATTGGCTCAGCTTGAGCACTGTGCTCAGTTCAGATGTAAGAGCGATGATTAGAGTGAGTGCCGTCAGCTGTTGAATGTTCTCAGTGCAGCTTAATTGGAGCAAATTGAGCCCATTACCACCTCGAGTCCCCCTGCTTCACATGTGTGCATATACACACCAATTAGTATGCCCTAATTTATGGATAGTGACACTGGTGGGAATCGCTTAACTTATTAGATTTTGCCCATGAAAATTTTAATTTGTTTAACTGATTTGTTTGTGTAACTTTTTTTTCAAATCTAAAAACACATAAGAAAGTCAGACAAGTAATTTTACTAATACGGTATAAAATCACCAATATCTTAGAGAGAAGAGTGTTGACAATTACACATAGCTCACACATCATTTTGCAACATTGGCAGTTGCATATACCATTTTGGTACCTAAAATAATTTGGCAAAAATGTATAATTAAAATATTTGCGTTTATTTAGCCAGGACCTGTTTAACAATATTATTCACCCAAAACACATACAGCTAAAACTTTATTGTTATAGGCTGCTGTGTTTATTTCAAGCTTTGGCACTTCTGTTTTATGTATTTTAGTTACATATGTGACCTTTGTTTTTGTATTTGTATTCTCTCAGTTACTAGAAGTAAGACTGCAGTACGAACTCAATGAATTAGAGTCACCAGAAGGAGGCGGGTACCAGACACCAGCTCCTCCTACTCCAAGTACCTCCCCTAGCCCACAGACCTCTGGACCCCAAACGCATCACTCCACCAGCAGCAATTCCTCAGATGGCATAAGAGATAATGTGCCATGTCTGAAGTAGGCTTATTTAACTGTCTGTTTTATTATCTGTTTGTAGCTTTACAGCCCAACGAGAGTGTTTTCAGCCTAATGTTTTTGTGTGGTAAATTATATACTTTGAATCACTAAAATCTGTTTAGGATAAATACGCAATGATGAGTTCCCTGTACTGGAACTGGACTGTACTGTTGTAGCTAATTAAAATTAGGCAAACTAGAAATGACAATAACATTTACCCCCATGAATTTACCACCATGCTGATGTTAGTTTGGTTACACAACATAGATATAATTCGCTCGATTTATTCTGACAGTATGACCTTTTATGTACACACAAAATAAATGTGATTAGATTTTTATATATGCTAAATATTTGAATAGAAAATGGCTACAGTTCATTATGCTGATTGGTGTTTTGCCATGGTAGTAAGTAAAAAGGCATGCATTTCAGGACAATACAAATACACATAGATTACACAATTATTATCTAACAAGTTAATGAAATGTCATGAACACTCCCAACAAATATTCTCTCTCTCTGTCTCTCTCTCTCTCTCTCTATCACTCTCACTCTCTCAGGGTACGCAATAGTCCTCTAAAGCAGTCTTCAGGCTATCAGGTGGAATTGGTTGTGCAGTTGGTGTGGGTCAGTGGAGAGCCTCCCCAGCAGATTAGCAGCCTGGTCATCAACTCCTCATATGGCCTGTGAGCCTTTTACCCATCCTTCTGCCTTTGCCATACAGATGCTATTTCTCATACACCTGCCTGCACATTTTCCATGACTCTTTCCATAAATAGGCCTGCACTGAGCCCTTTGAAACTACTGATCTGGAAGCTCATATCTTTTTCAATGCTTTGTGCATTATCTTGATATATGACTTATTTTGAAGTCCATGTCTGTCTCTTAGAGCTGTCTATTTATTACCTGCCTGAGTAGAATTCATTTTGCACATGCATTTTGCTTATGATGTAAATTCCTCTGTTGCACTCCAAAGACCCCAGGCAAGATTAGTCTATATACTGTTTTCTGTTACATAACCTACCTGTATATAGTGCAAGGCTTGGAATATAATGGAAACACATTAAACAAAGCAATGAGGAAAAAAAAATACACTGAATGTAGCTCTGCACTACGCATTCTGGCAGTTTCTGTTCTGTAACGGGCAAGCTTACATTTTTTTAATGTATTGCTTTCATTTTTCATATGTTAGGTTGGTCAATATATAAAATGCTTTATAATTTAAATTAGTTTTAGCATCGCTTATTTTCTTTGATCTTTTTCTACATTTGGGTAGTGGTACCTTTTTCATTTGGTGTTCCATTATGCCGTGTTTGTTTTTTGTGTTTGTCTGTGTGATATAGGGTGGTGTTTGGCAATACTAATGGTCTAGCAGTTGTAGATTACCTTCAGAAGACTGTTTTGTTGAATCTGGGAACTGTGGATTTGTATGGATCAAATGACCCCTACCAGAGACAACCTCGCTCACCTCGCAAGAACAGACAGCCTTCTGGAGGTGAGATGCTGGCTTCGCTGCTATAAAGGTTTACAAGACTAGAGGAAAGTTTCTGTCACTAGTTGTAATGCACTGTTGGTGATTGTTGTTATTTGTTATTAACAGTTGGTATTTAGCTGGATCTGTCAAAAGAACACGAACGTAGTTGTACTCATGGACATGGACAAATTTGTTGGTACCCTTACAGCCCATTGAAACACTTCCTTATTCCTCCTGAAATGCTATGACATGAAAACCAATATTCTCATAACCTCATGCCTTTGGTATACCACAGAGAAAAGCAAAGCAAGTGTGAAAAGAGATAGATCATTGCTTACTCTACAAAGATAATCTGAAATAGCCTGGAGAGATGTTTGGTACCTGTAGGAAAATGATAAATAATGGATTATAGTAATATTTCTGAGTAATTATTTCCTTTAATTAGCATCATGCCTTCAATCTTATTATCATCCATGTGGCTAATTTAAATGGAGAAAAGTTGTCTAAGATGAACCAAGGAACATTTCCAAAGTGTTACACACTTAAAGCCAAGGTCAAGGTACATTAGAACCTGATCACACCATTCATCGCTTTTTGAGCTACAGTGGACTCCTCTCTTAAAGGAAAAACATTAAAAAGCCATACTGGGATTTACTACAATGCATACTGACAAGCCACAATGCTTCTGGGAGAATGTTCTTGGGGCAGATGAGACGAAAGTAGAGCTTTTAGGCAAGTCACCTCAGCTCTCTGTTCAGCGATGAAAAAATGAAGCTTTCAAAGAAAAGAACACCATATCGACCGTGAAACATGCAGGAGACAGAGTTATATTTTGGGGCTGCTTTGCTGCATCTCACAGGGAGGGCCTTGAATTTGCCCAGATAGCATGAAAGTCAATATGAATAGGAATGTCAGCATTGACTCAGGGCAAGTCTGGCTGCCTCAACTCAGCCACAGGTCCAACTTATATGCGCCAGATGTCAGGTGTCTTGTGGATGAAATCTGGATCAAAACAACAAATGTGCATGTCTGGCTCATGCAACCTAAGTCAAGACCCGTTTATGACTGTTGCTCCATGTCCGGCCTGCAAAACACTTGCCAGTGTGAGAACTGTTTTGTATGTGCCAAAAGTGGTAGTGGTTAAGTCCAAACATGTCTGCTATCTGGGTGTGCAAGGCATATGAAATCTGAAGACTACCAAGGCATTTTGGGGTCATGTGGGATAATGACCCAAAACACAGCCAAAATCAGTGTCAAACTAACACAATCTAAAATGGCAATGTAGAAATGCTTTACAAATAAAAGTTAACAGTGGAAGTCCTTTGTTTAAATCATATTTAATATAAATTAACTATAAATGATGTGCTCTGGACCTCCAGTTCTTTGGAAGTTATGTAAATGGACATTAGGATGTGTAATAGAGTACTCCAGATGTATAGCACATGAAAAAGCTTCTAAGTATCTTGTAATGTCAGTGGGTTTTAGTGAGGAGGGTTTCTAACAAGGATTCCTGACAGCACTCGAAGTGGACTCTGAAGGCAAGATTAAAAGCAGGGCTTTCAAAGCTTCAGTTGTGGAACCAGTTGAGTGTTCAAGATATTCATTATATACAGTTGAAAAAATGAAGGGTCCTTGATTTAGTGCCATTATCATGGACATAATGCAGGACATATCAAAACAAGATCAACTGAGCCATATTTCTAGATTTCCAGGTTACCATGGAGATGGATGAACATGAACAGCCAAATGATTTAAAAATAAATATTTTTCTCTCTTCTTCTATAATGTCAATGACTACAGTGCCTCTGGCCAGGAAGAGTACTTAGTTAAAGTAGTAGAGCTTGAGAAGGTTTCATTTAGTAAATGTCATTAACAAGGTGCATGTGTTAAGCTTACACCAAAAATTTTGTTTATTTTTTCTACCTTTTTTTACAGTAATTCATACCTGTATTAAAATTGCATGTTCCAAAATCATGAAGCTACTGAAAATGAATGGAATCCAGAAACATTTAACACTGGCGCTATTTCTTGCTGTCATGGTGGAATGAATCACCGTTCCGGGCTATGGGAATAACAGTCTTATATAAACATGTAACAAGCAATGTGCAACTGATTCTAAAATAAAGGACATAGTTTCAGGAAGACTCTCACCTCCTTAAAAACAGTCACCCTAAAGACCTTTGTCCAACTCAGAAACTGATTGTATGTACTGTCACTTATTAATACTACATCTCTACGCACTATCCTTGTGAAAACAGTGGTCCCAACCCTGGACCTGACGCTCACTTGCCTTGTACACCACCACATTTTGGTGATTTCCCTGCTATAAAACACTTGACTTAAGTATTCAGTTGTTTAACAAGCCCTTAGTGAGGTGTTGCAGATGTTTAACGTAACATTGAGATGCTGTTTGATATTACTGAATGTTGCAATCATTTAAATAACACTATGTAATTAAGCAATATGGAAATGATTGTGTTTTTTTTTTGCCTCCTTCATACGCTGAACCAGATAATTATCTACACACAGACATTACTATGCATTATGTTTCTTATTTCTCATAAAAACAAAAGAAACAAGTGTAGTATGACATCAAAAGTAGGGTTATAAGTGTAAAAGCATAGGAGAGCATTAAATAAACAAGCATTTTCAGAAGATAAGTGTTAATTCACCAGTTTTATTGTTAGTGTGGAGTCCAGCTAAACAAATGTGGGCAACAGTTTGATGCAAACATATTTAACTGCCATCCTTGCTGAATACAATTAGCATTATAAAGTATTAAATAATATTTAACAGAAGCTTGTCAAGTTGATTATTATATGGTAATTGTTTTACCATCAAGGGCAATGAAAACAATTGTACGAGGATTTGTAACACTCACATGTGGTCATTTGTAACTGAATTTAATCACACTGCTATTGTTTATTATCATACAAATATGTTTTTGAATATTTAACTCTAATTTGCCGGCACGGACCACACCCGGAGACGAGACGGGGAAGAGGGGTGAACTCAGGAGATTTGGGCTGGGGTTCTGAGCGGCTTGGAAGCCTGTGTGTATTGCTGTGCACAGCACTTGTGGAAATGTGTTAATCTGAAATATTGACAATTGATCCAATACATTTGGAATGAGACGGAGTGGTGTATATAATCTAGAACAAATCATTCTGCTTCAGTGCCTGACTTCATTAATGCAATCATCTCCTCACAGATATGTTCCAGTGTTTTAGCCTTTAGCGGGTGAACTATCTAATAATATCCTTAATTTCAGGAGGAACTTAATATTTAAGTGCTTTAAAGTGTTTTCTATTTAGAAGGTAAACATACATTTCTAAAGTTAGTGTATTCTAATATAAACTAAATTCTGCTGGACAAGGGCCTGGAACTACTATCTTAAGATACAGTGATGCAGCACAGCAAAGAAGACAGCTGCAGCATGATGCAGTAATGAGAAAGGCTAGTGATGCTACACCGTGACCTCTGCTGTTGGAAAAGAAAACTGCAGCCTCACTGGCTGAGCTCTTGCAGCCTGGTAATGAAACCCTGACTGCTGTGACTCACTGACAGATTGCCAGTTGGATTATTCGGCTCAAGTGTGCTTTTTTGTGTGCCTGCGTGTGTTGGGGTTAATGAGTGATGTTTAGCAGTGGGCTAGAGCCACACAATGCTGATTAGAGCAGCTGGGTTCAGCACTTGCCTACTTTCCTACTTGCCTGCCTCTCAAAATGAAGAGCAAAGCCCTGTTACTTCAGCCTGGCGATCAGTCAGGATCATTGCCTACATCTTTAATAGCCTGGGACCGCTTACACTTTGACTAGCTGTACTGGATCAAACGTATGTGTGTGGGTGGACACTGTGGCCAAAATGTCACATAGTATTTAAAGATGCTATCATTGTGACACTCAGACAACCAGTAAGTCTTGATTTAAAAGTGCCATGAAAATGTAGTTTGGTTAAACAGGCCTAAATCAGCTTTCTTTTTAATGAAACTTATTACACGTAAAAATCAGATTTAAAGTGTTTTTTGTAACGTATAATTTTAATAAAAAATATAAAAATTCTCCTACTCTTTTGTGATTTTATGGTAACTGTTAAATATTAATAGGCTGCGTTCACCATCGCCAACACTGGAGTCACCATTTTTAAATCATTACACATACCTTTGGATACAATATTATCTCCAAGGACAGAACACATCGATGCTAATGCTTTTGCAGCACTTTTACCTCAATCGACCTCATAATGAATGCAGCGACAAATAAATTCAACTTACTTATCATTTTCAAAGTAATATGCAACTGTTACAATAAAATGACAAAAGAGTGAGTGAATGTTTGCAAATATTATATTTTTGCAATTATATTTTACACACTAGACCTGGGTGAAATGATCAAATGTTATCACTATAGGTTTTTCTATATTAATCAATCTCAATATTTATCGTAATATTAACATTTTCTCACACTGTGAAAAAGAGCATCCTTCTAAAAATGTAAACTGAATACACCTTTGTTCATTACTATACAATATATATAAACACATAGTATGCACATTACTCAAATCACAAGGAAGTATTTCACTAAAACAATAACATTTTCTTACCACAAAATAGTAATGACATCTATGTCTTGTTTCATGAAAACATTGTGAGGGCATTACCACCTTAAGAGAAGGATTAGAACAGTGCCTGTTTTTTTAGTTTTGAATGTTCATTCATTCATTGCCTTTAGCCACTTATCCAGTTCAGTGTCCCAGAATCCCAGGGTCCAGAGCCGACCCAGAATCACTGAGTGCAAGGCGGAAAAGTTAGGCCCTAGGGAGTGTTTATTTAAGAGAAGAGATCTATGGTGTGGATCCAAAATTTGTGAGCGGAGAAAATAATTTAGTGTGAGGAAAACCTAACAGGCAACTAACAGTGCTCTCACAAAGTGGAAAACATTCCCAGGAGGACGATACACTTTGAGTGAATAAAAACACAGCAGGTTCTCCTTGCACGCGAGGAAAGAAAGTTCTGCGCTTGTGTTCTGACGGGGTCGCCAACCCAAAACAATACACCCCAAAGTGAACAGGAGACTATAAAATATTTAATATATATATATTTAATGCATACACACAAGCACTTGAATTAAACCTCTTATATAGTCTTGTTTACGTTCTCACATTCATGAGGTCACCTGTTCATTTACCATAGCTTGAGTATGTGCACTCGGTTGGCTGTGCTAAATGGGAATATAAGTGAAGATTTATTGAGCTCTATTACCTAAACATTGTCATCAAGCAAAAATTAATCACGAAACATATCAATATCGTTGGTAGGTAAATTGGTGGCTCAAAAGTATCCATAGGTGTGAGTGTGTGAGTGAATATGTCTGTGTGTGTGTGTCGCCCTGTGAAGGACTGGCGCCCCCCTCCAGGGTGTATTCCTGCCTTGCATCCAATGATTCCAGGTAGACTCCCGACCC
Organism: Hoplias malabaricus; assembly: GCF_029633855.1. Classification (NCBI taxonomy): domain Eukaryota; kingdom Metazoa; phylum Chordata; class Actinopteri; order Characiformes; family Erythrinidae; genus Hoplias; species Hoplias malabaricus. Next base: position 35,604,112 of record NC_089806.1, on the reverse strand, counting down.
ACCGCGACCCTGAACTGGGTTAGCGGTTACAGGCAATGAATGAATGTACAGCTAGCGGTGTAAACAGTCTAGTTGGATTTCAGTTCTAAGTCTTCAGTGCATCTTGATACCTAGCTTTATAGAGCTGTACAACTCAATAAAGGCAACAGAATATACAGAGAAATACATGTACAGAAATAAACTTAAAATCTGAATAATATGGAAAATAATATTTGTGCTGGGATATGTATAAGACTGGAATTAACTACAGTCTTACAGTCAGACTACAACCTATAGCAGCAGAGTAGTAAACAAATACAGAAGAACTTATGAACAGTTATCAATTTTCACTTGGTGCTGTATGGTCTTGGTTATATACACACGTACATACTTACATATGATTATTCGTTATATAATAATATTACAATATATTTATATTTATAACTCTTTTAATAGTCCTTCTGTTTTTAAAATAAATGCAGGTATAAATACATCTGCACATCACATGTAAAGGTCACCCCTAAATGTGTATTTAAATCTTGTCTCTGTCTGTGTAGGACTGTGTGACATTAATGAGGGCTCGGCCACTTCGGAGGACCGCTGCAAATCCCCCACCTCAGGTAATCTGTCTTTTGGTGCATGATGCTGGTCACCCAGCAAAACTAAACCTAACAGACGGTCCAGAATCACACACATTCCTCCCCTCTGCCTCGCTCCAAAACTTGTTTTGTTTCTTTTCTTTTTTTTATTCTTCACACCTGTTCTTTTAAATTACTGAATTTTTAGTCGATCCATACTCCTTTAGTCCTTAAGTACTTTGTAATTACCCTTTTATTGGAATGGACAGATTTTTGTAAGCAGATTGATACATAATATACCTCGATCAACCATAACATTATGAACAACTCCTTGTTTCTAGACTCAATGTCCATTCTGTCAGCTCCACTGACAATTCAGAAGCTTTAAACAGTGTCCAGTTAGGCACCCCTACCTTGTTGATCCATTTTGTAGATGCAAAGACAGAGACAGGTACTCATCTGATGCTGCACACAGTGGACACAGGATGCCACCCACAGGAAAATGTTGAATTGATATTTTGGTTTGGTGAACTAATCTCAGTCCAGAAGTGACATGTAGGGGGTTAAAAACTCAAGCAGCTCTTCTGTGTCTGCTCCACTTGTACCAGCACAACATACACTAATACACAGTGTCACTGCAGTGCTGAGAATGATCCACCAGTCAGATCATGCCTGCTCTGTAGTGGTAATATGAGCGTCTTGATAATTAAAGAACAGGTTGAAAGGGAGCAAACAAATTATGCAAAGAAACCAGTGATCGTCAGAGAAGCGGAGAGAATGTAGATGCAAGGAGGTGGTCATAATGTTAGGGTTGATCAGTGTACTGAACTATATACTTGCCATTAACTTAATTCAGCCAGAATGAGACCATATTATTAAATACTTCAGCATATGAATGCTTACTCTGTTCTTGAAATGACTAGGTTGATTTGATTTGAATGGTTGTAAAATAGAGCTGTCAAATCTTTCCCCTCTTCTTACATCTGTAATGGCAGTTTGATTACGACGTAACATCAGAGATGTCTTTTACAATTCCAAAAGTGGAAGAGCCGTAGATGTTAGTTATCTTCAGTTGTTTGCTGCTTATTATTAAAGTTATACATTTATACTTAATAATTATAATTGACTGCATTAGCATAGGCTAAGGAGCTTTATAGGCTAATTGTTTTAGATGAATTATCTTAGAGTCTAATCATTTATGGGCAAAAATCCACATCAAATGTGGATGTGTAATGGAAAAAGGGTTTTGTAACAATGAGTTTTTTGTGGTTGATATGCTGGGGGTTCAGAGTATGGTTCTTGTAAATGCAGATAGGGAAAGGAGCATGGAAAGTACACAACGAAACAAATAAGTGACAGTTCATTAGCTACTGTAATCACATTTTAATTGGCTAGCATGCAGGTTTCTCCAAGAAAAGGCATCTTAACTCTTACTTTACGTGACAGTTAATGCTTGTAAATGCACTGTACTGTACTGTACAGGGCCATAAAATGAGGGTTCATTTCCTCTGCTTTTAAATCTAGAAGCCCTGAAAGCATTAAAACAAACGGACTGTGCAGCTTGTTTGTTATAACCAAAAATTGTCCAGCAATTCTGTATGAACTTTCTTGTTACAGTTAGTGTTCATGTGCTGAAAATGCTAACCTCTTTCTAGAAAAGTCTTTTGAAGGATACGTGCTGGGGGGGTGCGATCAATTCCTCCCCTCAGGCAGGAATATTTTCCAATTGAATAACTTTTATACTCTTTATTCATAACTACACTAAGTAATTGGCTCTTTTGCTTAAGCCTCTGCTTGTACATCAAACATTACAAGCACACAATTCTCAGGGAAGTCGTTTTTTTTTTTCCCTTTTTAGTTTTCATTGGCACAGAATTTTGTGATTTGGCCACATGCATGGGGTGAAAAAAACCAAGGTGATTATGTGACGCTGATAAGAAAACTGTCTAATAACCTCCCTCAATAAAGAGCTTGACATTAACTCTGGGAGACAGGGGAGGAGTTAAAATAAAGATAAGATCAGTGCCCAAATGTCAGGACAGAATAACAATGAATTTGCAAAGTGAATTAACCTTCAGTTGGAGCAAAAACCTGTGGCTGTTTGCCTAACAAATGGTTTGATTAGGCAACGAAGTGGGGGGAAAAGGTTCTTGTAATCACTGTGCAAAAGCATCTGCTGAAATCCACCACAGCAGCAAATACTGAATTCTCTTTAAGTAAGTCTTTTCACTGAAAATAAATGGCTAAATAAATACTTAGGTAGGCGTTGTTATATGAGTGGGACTTTTTGGCTGAGCTACACTGCATCACTGTCTTGTTCTCAGAGAGAGAGAGAGAGAACGTTTCTAACTGCGGATATGCTTTACTTCCTTCCCCACGAAAAGTGTTGACGTCTAACCATCAGCAATTTTACAACGGCGGAGGTAGAGGAGGTAAGACTGGATTGAGAGAGGAATAAGGAGACTCTACCCTTTTGTGTCCAACCACTGTCTCTGTCTGAAACATAAAACAGAAGTTGGCTAATCCCCTACACAACACCCCCCCACCCCCCCAAAAAAAACAACAGGAAGCAGGACTTTCTGGATTATGTCCACTGCATGCTACATGTATGTAGAACATGTTAAAGGGGTATTTCTTGCTTGAGTTTCCCCATAGCCATTTCACTGGCTGGGTTATAAGACCATCTGTGTGTAATTATGACTTTTAGACCGTCTCTGTGGACAGCCCTGTGTTCTTGTGCTTTGTTTCCTAGCCTAGGCGTTAGTGTACTGCTAGCATTGATTTGTTAATCTGCCTAGCAAATGCCATAGTATTAAAAATAAATTCACAGGCAATTGTGAGAGTGTACTTGCAAAAAAATCTATTTTTGAGAATAGGAGTACTGAATGTGCACCACAGTATTTCACATCACAGATATGAATTACAGTAGTTTTGTATCTTTTTTTTTCATCAGAAGATACTCAGTTGTGATTTTTTTTTTTTAGTTTAATGTTTGTTTGCAGTTCTTCTCTTTTCCTTGATATTTGTTTTTAATTGAGGACAAGCAAGCAATAATAAAAAAAATGCGAAAAATTTGATTACCCATGACCACCTTCACTCCCTGGTCTTGTTTCTTGTTTGGTGCATGCTCATGGCATGGGGTGCTGGGAATGACTGTTGTGTGTCTGATACAGTTTTATTACTTCCTTCCAGGGCATTGTGAGACCCAACGTGCACTACCTAACTGTGTTTGTTAAGCATGCGGCATATAATTAAAAAGATGTTTTGTCTCTGACTCTGAGTGATTCCTGTCACAGTGTCACCTGTTCGTTTGAAGAGTTTGTGTCCCCCTCTAGATTTTATTTACGGCTGTATATTTAGCTACAAACCCAGTTTTCCCCAAGTACAGAACTGCATGATTGCTTTGGAAGGTTCTAGAAGGTTTGTAAAGAGGGGTGTTTTTTTTCTTCCAGCAAAGATGTCACGGAAATTAAGCTTGCCTACTGAGCTAAAGCCAGACTTGGGTAAGCTTCGAATTTGTGTTCATATTTCATAGATTTCTGAAAAATGGGGTCCTACATTATATTTGTCTGGAATCTGGACAATTATCATTTCAGTCTTATGTCACTGAGGCATAAATTAGTAGCTTCACTGAGGTGTTAGATTCTAGTTTGATCACTGTGCTGATTAAATAAATAAATAAACAAAGGGTAAATGTGTATAGTGTTTTGAGAATCATTGTTTCTGTTTTCAACAGTTGAAGAGTGTTTAAATCTCCAGTTAACAGAAACTTGTCCAGTTTTGATGATGCAACAATGCCCTGAGTTTCAAAAATATGCTTTTACTGCACTTTCTATTGTTGAAATATTAATGACCCTTATTCTTTGTACACAACTCGAGTACAAAAAAGGAATATGTAGTATAAACTTCAGGGTCTTTTTTTTTTTACATTTTAGTTATTAAAGTGTCTGCATCACTAAAATGTACCTTTCTGAAAGTAAAGCCAGCTGTAAATATATATATATATAGGACCATAGTATTTCTGGTATTATAGACTTAATATACAGTAAAGAATAATATACATTTGTGAAATGGTACGCTTGTTTAAATAAACCCTCCATGAATGTTAGAACTGTATGTAAGCCCCAAACATTGTCACCACAATCAATACTGGCAGAATTGGATCAAAACACTACTAGAAAGAAAAAACATAGTGGATGATAAACAGCGACACTTGGCCACGTCTCACATCACAGAAATGAAATTCAGCTGTAAACCACTACCCTCATTTTATGGTGCTCAGTGTGCTGTTCTTTATGACTCTGTTGCTAGTTGTGACATTTTATTGTATTGAGTTGGAAGTTGAAAACCCACCACTGCACACGTTTTATTTTATTTATTTATTTATTTATTACCATTTTTTATTGGATTTTTTAAAAGATATATTTTTAATTACATTACTACATTTCAATAATTCATGTTTTACATGCAGCTGGATAAAAAGTATACAAAATTATTATAGCTGAGAAATAAATATCTGTATTTTCAATCAATATTGAGAGTGAAGATGCTGGATTGAAATGAAAATGACCCCTAGCCTCTTTGAAAAGCCTATAAAAATAGGACTACTTCATAACCCGGGGCATTATAACCTGATTGATGTTTTGTATGCCAATTATAGTCATTAATGGTGCCAGGAGACTGAGGAGCTAAACTAATTTAAATCTTAAAGGGGTTTCTTGATTGTTTTTTTAAGGTGTCTGGAGGTACCTACTGAACTTTCAGTAAAAATATCAATCTTCTGCATTTTTTATCAAGTGAATATGAAAGGATTAAAGAGAAGTTCTCATGCTTCTGAATGATGTGAAATCTTTCCAGCAACATTTCATCATGTGGTCATCCAGTACATTTGCTTTTCAAAGATTTCTACTTTGAAACTTCTAACATTAGTGTCATTATATCTTTATCAAAACTTTTTTTCATGACAGGGGAATGACAGCCATTTTTTTTTCAGCATTTCAACCTAACCGATCCAACATTAATCACTCTTCACCCTTATATGACCTTTACTGAGTGTATTTGATGTAGTCTGTCTAGGCTGGGTGCTTTACCTCTTTTTGTTTCTCCCTACTGTCCTACTCTCTGTATGTCCCCCGCGGGCTGCCCTACCCCTAGACAACAGGGACAACTCCTTCAGCCGCTCACGGAGCTCCAGTGTGACCAGCATTGATAAAGAAGCACGGGAAGCCATCACATCATTCTGTTTCTGTGAGACGTACACACGTAAGACTGACAGCACCTTGACCCCTGCCCTGTGGGTGGGCACTTCCTTGGGCACTGTCCTCGTCATTTCCCTAAATGTGCCCCCTGTTGGAGAACAGAGGTTACTTCAGCCAGTCATGGTCTCACCCATCGGTGAGTCAAATTCCCTTAATGGGCATGAACTGCCCATTAATGCAAAATAAACCTGAAGAACTAGCTAAATAAATGTTGTATGTTAATGGAAACGCTGATCATATTTTTAGCTTTCTTACATCAAATGTTATTGAAATTGTAAAATAATATTAAATACTCATCACTACCCTTCTTTATAGGCACTCTCATTAGACTAAAAGGCAGCGTTCTTCGTATGGCCTTCCTGGATGCTACAGGGTCCCTTCTGCCCCCGCCCTCAGAGCTGTGGTATGAGCCCAACGCCCCGGCTAATGGTGAGGAGAGAGAGAGAGTGAGGAAGAGGCGTCCGGTGTCCGTCTCTCCTTCCACCTCGCAGGAACTGAATGAGCATCAGTTTGCTGTGGTTTGCTCAGAGAAACAGGCCAAAGTGATCGCCTTGCCCTCGCAAACTTGCATTTTCAAGCATAATATCACAGAGACATCCTTCGTTCTACGGACTGATGTGGTGCAGATGGGCTCCGGGATCTGCGTGGCCTGCTTCTGTGCAAATGGACACATCATGACCCTCAGGTGGGTTGCATGAGCTTTCACTGAGCATTTAACCCTTGAACTTTTCAATAAGTACTGTTATTGCTTTTCCAAATTGATGAAATACATGTGGTGTAATTATATATTCCAAGACAGAGAGGTGCAGTGATGTAACAGCTACAGCAACATACAGCCCGTCACAAACTTAAAATACCATGAAACGTTACTGTCAGTCATTTGTGGAAATGTATTTAAGGACCTTCACTCAGGAGTGCAATGTATATTTAGCTTGTACCATTGGTCCAGTTAAATGGAATTCATGCAGTTTACACCAAACCCTGTGTGTAATCTAGAAAGGCAGCCCTTGCCTGGTGGTAAGGGAATTGGGCTTGTAAGTGGAAGGTTGCTGGTTCGATCCCCAGAGCTGGCAGGTCATGAATGAAGTGCCCTTGAGCAAGGCACCTAACCCCCAACTGCTCCCTGGGTGCTGTGGATAGGGCTGCCCACCGCTCCGGGCATGTGTGCTCACTGCCCCCTAGTGTTCACTAATGTGTGTGTAAATGTGTGTTTCACTGCATGGATTGGGTTCAACTGTGGATAACAGATTCCTCTGTGTGAAAGCACAGTGGCCAATAAAGTCATTTTATTCTAATTCTAAGATATTATTGGTGTTCTAACTTTACTTCTTTGCTTGTAGCTCCTTGCACAAAAACACAGATTTAAGCTGCAGACACCAAACATGCTTTGGCTGTTCCTGTTTCCAGCACATAGAATTTGCACACATTTGATCAGTACAAGGCATTCGGATGCATGAAGTTCCCTTGCCTCAGATTACAGCACACTTTGAAGAAAGTTTCGCTGATTAACGGTAAACTGTTGCCCTCAAATGATCCAGATGCCGTTCCGTATCATGGGGATTGTTTTGGTGATGTGAAGGATTGCTGGTGGCCAGATGTTAATGAAACATGTGTGTCCATTTTCTGAATCCGTCTATTTTTGGTTTCGAGCATCATCCTCCCGTCCTATTGTTTGGGAAAGTCAGTGCCAGCGGGGCTGTCGACAGGGTAACGCAGATGGGAGGAGACATGGTGCAGCACGCCGATCAGCACTGTCTGGACCTTGTCTGTCTGCCTGCTGATCTCTCGCTGTCTCATAAATCTTCAGTAAGGACGGCAGAGAGCAGGCCAACATCTGCGCGTCACTCTTTGTCTGTGTCACAGCGAAGGACAAAGCTCGATCGAATGTCAGAGCGCTTGCGATAGCACGGGTGCTTCATGGAAGCTTACGTTTATGGGTTCTGGTAAGGTAACTACATATGTAGGTCTACAGCTGTGTGTTTAATTATACTTTCCGTTCACACACCTCAGTGATTGTCAGTTATCTTTCCAACTGGAGAAATGCTTTACTAACGTGAAGGTCAGATTTTTAATAAGCACAACAGTTCTGAGTCATCCAACCACCTCTAGATCTCCCCTTAAACTCTGTCTAGACGTGTGGAGGCTCTCTCTGAGCTGTAGTCATACTGCATATTTCAAATGTCTCTTTTGTGCCTACAGTTTACCTGGGCTGAGACCATTGCTGGACGTCAACTACCTGCCACTGACAGACATGAGGATAGCCAGAACCTTCTGCTTCACACATTTTGGCCAGGCAATGTATATGAATTCCCCTACTGAGATCCAGAGGATAACCTACAGTCAGGATGTCTGTGAGAACCTGCAGGTAAGTAAAAACACTTTCATTACCATTGCCATACCATAGCTATGCTCTCAGTAGCATCATGAAGTGTAAGAAACTCCACAGACAAGTAGTTTCAGATTGTAAACCCTAGCTTGAGGTTACTTTACAGATTGTGCTAATTGGTTTTAATATTGTTTTCATTATTTGTTAGCTACATTGGTTGATCATTTACAGTTGTGCAAGAGGAAACCATGAATGTATTGAGTTGAACTATCACTTTAATGACATTTATGTGGCTTTCATATTTTTCAGGAAATGCTGAGTGAGCTGTTCACTCCAGTGGAGACGCCAGAGGCTCCAAACAGGGGATTCTTCAAGGGCCTTTTCGGAGGAGGTGCACAGTCACTGGACAGAGAAGAACTCTGTGAGAGATCAACTTATTTTTTCTTTTCCACACATTGCACACAACTCCACAAAAAGAGACTGAAAACACAAGATGCCTTTAAAGTTAAAGTCTGTGGTGGTGTGCATGTGTATCTCATGGAAAGGAATAAACGACCGCACATGCATTTTGACTGAGGTTATTGTCCCTAATCATCTCCAACTTCAATGAATGGCTACCTAGGTCCAGTCTTCTCATCCCTTTAAATCAGCCGTGGGCCCCACAGGCATCCTCCCTGTGTGTGGTCTGCTTATTACCTAATGACCTGTTTTGGTACTAGAGTACAGTATTTCTCATTTTAGCAAGTAAAGGAGTGTTCCAGTGGAATGTGACAGTGTGTTCCAAGCTAGTACTGTATCAAGCAAGCAATAATTATCATTTAAGCTGGGGTAGGTTAAAAAATTTTATTTTATGAAATATCATTTACATCCCAGTAGTGATCAGTAAATCAAATTGTCTGACAACATGAATAAATGAAGATTCACTTTCTGCATTAGCCATAGGACGTTTATCTACTACAAAACCCTGCCCCCCAATGCATGCATGCTTCATACATGCGGAAAGACTCGTGCCTGAGGGAGAGAAAGGAAGAGAGAGTAGGCTTTTAAACAAAAAGAGATAGGATGAAGCCAGAGTAGGCAAAGTAGAGTAAACATCGTTGTAGCCAACTGTGTTTTCTTACATGTGATTGACACATAAAGCCGGTGAATGGTGTTGGATAGTGATAACTAAACAAGCTGCGTACTTGTTTGTGTTTTAGGATTAATAAAGTGTGTATAGGGTGGGTGGGGGGTGGCCTGGAACAAAGCATCTCTTCGTAGCCAGATGTTACATGAGGAACAAAATACTACTTCTCCTAGAAACATGTTGCTACATTTAAAGCAAAGCAGCAGGAAAGAGAAGGATGGAGGTGACAACTGTAAAAATCAATAAAGACAATTATCAATAAACACCATGCATTATACAAAAGTGTTTACAACTACATGCAGCTCAATAAACAGTAAACAGTAAAAAACAACAACAACAAAAAAGGAATTACCATTAGCAGTGATTTTGTTTGGTGTAGTTTGATGCATTTGTGCATTTGGAAATGACATGAATTTCTGATCTGAAAGCATTCCACTGCTTTATTTAAAGAAAAAAAAAACGCTGATGTGTTTCTCCATTCTAAAGCTCCTCCATCGCTTTTCATTATCATTCTCTTCTTAGTCGGCGAGTCGGGTGCAGGAAAGGCATCCCGGAGCCTCGCCCAGCACATTCCTGGTCCAGGTGGTATTGAGGGCATGAAGGGGGCAGCTTCTGGCATCGTGGGTGACCTGGCTCGAGCAAGAATAGCACTGGATGAAAGGGGGCAGAAACTGAGTGAGGTGGAGGAGAGAACAGCAGCAATGATGGCTAGCGCAGACTCATTCTCCAAACATGCTCACGAGGTATGACCCTGATCTTAATCCTTCTTAAATTCATACAATTTTAATCCTTTTAGTATGGGTGAGTGATGTGGCAGAACTATACACTCATGGCACTTTTGAGTGTGTTGCAGGCATTAATTTATACATTTGCTTATATTTAATAAATAGAATTAAGGTCATAGTTGAAAACACTGTTAAATAAATCTTTTCTTTGTCATTTTGTCTGTTAAAGGTGCAGGTATATTGACAACTTGACAGCATTTTTCAGTTTCTATTGAACTCATAAGACGTTTCTCAATATTCAGGAAAAAACATTTTCACTGTGTCTGGATGGAACAAATATCAGACAGAGTAGCTTATTTATGGGAGAAAAATCAAGCCGGAGCCATGTTATCACTTTGTTAACTTTGTGTGCACTACTTAAAATGGTTCTAGAGGCAGCACTGGCTTTGAAGCAGAGGCATTGTGACTGCTGCCTCTGAAGGAGATACAGAATGTTATAAAAGGCCTCTGAGAATACAGAGCATTATTGTATGTCATTCTGTAGCTTCTTCAGAGGCAACAATCATAAATTAAGTGTGCAAAATGTACATCTTTGGAACCTGCTTCACAGGCAGCTGAATTTTATTGTATAACATTCTGCAGCTTCCTCTGAGGCAGCAAGTTACATTACTGTCCATTAAAGCAAAACAAAATACTGAGATTCTTGCAACAATTCTAACAAATTCTGAAACAGTAGAGCTGGACAATATGGCCAAAATTAATATCACAACATATTTCTTAATTTCAGTTAATACGATATTATTCCGATATCAATATTCATTCATTCATTCATTCATTCATCTGTAACCCTTATCCAGTTCAGGGTCGCAGTGGGTCCAGAGCCTACCTGGAATCATTGGGCGCAAGGTGGAAATACACCCTGGAGGGGGCGCCAGTCCTTCACAGGGCGACACACACATTCACTCACACCTACGGACACTTTTGAGTCGCCAATCCACCTACCAACGTGTGTTTTTGGACTGTGGGAGGAAACCGGAGCACCCGGAGGAAACCCACGTAGACACAGGGAGAACACACCAACTCCTCACAGACAGTCACCCGGAGGAAACCCACACAGACACAGGGAGAACACACCAACTCCTCACAGACAGTCACCCGGAGGAAACCCACACAGATACAGGGAGAACACACCAACTCCTCACAGACAGTCACCCGGAGCGGGTATCAAACCCACAACCTCCAGGTCCCTGGAGCTGTGTGACTACGACCGCCCCCCAAAATAAATATGAAAAATAAAAATAAAGCCACAGAAAAACTGCCAAAACCGAAAGCAACATGACATCACCATCATACAACAACTTCCTGGCTTTGTCAATATTCATATTTTGAAACTAACTTTAAAATTGAGTGCAATTTACTGATGGCAGTGCCCTGTAATGACTGTCAGTCAGTGACAAATGCTATAAATAATATATATATTGAAATATTGAAAATGTGTATAAAAATCATATAATTGTTATAAAAACATTTTAAATTGCAATATATATTGGTACTGTATATTGCACATTTATTTCCTCCAAAGTCATTTCTGGTAGTTAAAGCAAGGACACTACTTTGGGGGCCGGGTGGAGCTTTACTGGATTATGGCACGGTATTTGAAAATCTCCACCCAATTTTCAGCCAATTACATTCATCCCCACCTGTTGACTAGTAACCAAAAGGCAATGCTGCCTAAAGAACCATTTTCTGTAGACAACATTTGTAAAGACAACATGTCTTTAGATACTGCAATGAACTCACACTGAGGTGAGGATGTTTTGGCGTATAATATTCAAACATTTCAAGCAAGCACATTTTCACATTTTACTGAAACCAATGGCGTGCTAATGTTGGCATTTACATTTTATCTGTCTGATGAGTCGATGACAACCTGTGCCTGCCTCTAAATGACAGAAACTCAGAACTCCCCCAAAAAGTCTAGACTATTAGATACTGCTCTGTAAGCTCTGCTTTTAATGCACGGAAAGTTTGTTTCTGTAGTGGATTCAGAAAAGGCAAAGTTTTTGATTCTTTATATAAATTACTATTATTTAATATCCTCAGGAAAATGGTTATAACAGTGCATCACTCTGTTCTATATGGAAACAGTGGTCTGTCTCATCAGCATGGGATTTACCCCTCTAGAGATTTCCATACAAAAACGTTCCAGGAGGTCTGTCACCAACAGTCATGTCACAGTCAAAATGGATGTCTGTGATATCTGAGGTGAACATGAACTGACCTGAGTTGGATTTTAGACCCTGCCTCATGATCAGCTGGTTGGATAATTGCATGACAGAGCAGGTGTGCAGGTGTTTCTAATAATGTGGCCGGTGAGCGTATATTATGTTGTACTAATTATTTTCTAAAATACGTCTTTGTGTTTGAACACTTGCTGTCTTTTGTGTGTTCTGTAGATGATGCTGAAGTGTAAGGACAAGAAATGGTACCAGTTCTGATCAGAGCATCAACCCAGAGCCCAAATGGACTCAGAGCATCATTCTCCTTTCATCCCTCCTGCCCTCTCTTCCTCCATCTCTTTTCTGCTGGACCAATTGGATCCCTCTTTCTTTCTTGGCACAATGTTGAAAACTGTGTTGACCTCAGTCCTGCTGATGGAACTGCAGGGGGATTTGTGAAAAATGGACCACAGCTCAAAATATAACAAAACAATCACTACAACAGTATCTGTTTTTTTTTTTTTCGTTTGTTTATTACTGCCATCATCCCTCCTGTGGCGAATTGTCTTGAGGGCTGTGCAGTTCCATTTCCTCATATTCACGCTGTCGGTTCTGCGTCCACCTCTGTCACCACCAGGAAAACCATTATGGGGGGAAAATAGGACAGAAACTAAATAATGCATTTTTAAAAAAAGGAACAAAAAAAACTGTAAAATCAGTAAAAGAAAATGAAAATGGGAAAAAGAAAATGCGTATACATAATTCTAGCTAAATGTCTGCATAAAACACTTAAACTGGTCGAAGCTGTATTCCCTCTTGGGTGTGGAGTGCACATCAAGAGGAAAACTCCCACCTGGATTAAAGTGGGCGGAGCGTTTGAAACGTATCTGTTCGCACAAAGTGATGTCACTGTATTGAACCCGTGATTTGCTCTACTTCCCCTTTATCAAGGTTCAGGTTCATTACGTCATTGTACATCATCGATATTCTCCTCTGTTTGTTTTTGGACCCTGTAGTCCCTTCCCTTCCATTTATTTATTTCCTCTTTATTTTTTTATTTAACTAGAAAACAGATCTAAAATTTAATGTTTAATATCTATTGTAAATGTAGAATTGAATATTGAAAGATTTTGAATGATATTTTGATTCACATTTGGGAATTGTTTATTGTTAATATAAGTACAATAATACTTTACATTAAAGTACCATCTCCAAAGGGTTTATAATTAGTTGATAGATAATCTAGCTATAAATAATTATGAAGAATAATACAGATCTAAGGGAATTGTGCATTAACTACTTATAAACCTAGTAGGAAAAAAGCTATTTAGATGGTATTTTCATGTGATCTGCTATCCAGACATCCAGTGTTGACTTCCAGTGTAAACCTCTCATTAACTTTACAGCAGAAAAGGGCTGGTTTGGTTAAAGATAAGACAAATCTTGATCTGGGAACATAATGGTGCCATCAAACAGAAATCGTCTAGCGTTGTGGAAGATAGCTGTAGTACACGTATCACAATCACAAAAAAAATAATAATAATAAAAACTCTGCTCTGGGAGAGAATAGGTAAATGTGAAGGTATTTTTAACGTCCTTTTTGGCGACATGTGCCATGTTCCCACTTTACACTGGGATTGTTTTATATTTTATGTTTGTCTGTATTCTCAGAAGGTTGCACTTTGCTCTGCATATCTCATTTAGAAGTGCTGGCTTTTTGTTGGAGATTTAAGAAGCACTTAAAGACACATAGCTGCGGACATAATGGGACCTGTACCGTAGGTCTGAGTGTTCTGGACATGTTTGATCACATTCATTTATAGGGTCTGGCCTAAGTCCACTATCTTCAAGTGACCTCTGGAGGATGTTGCGTTTGTGTGGCGGTCTAAAAGTGAAACCTGTTGTACGCTTCTGGTGGGCTTTGCTTGATGATCAGTGTTTACCTGCAGGATCCTCTGTCCGCTAACTGTGAGAAGGTAAACTGGCCTTACACCAGTGACACGAGTAATGTAGTCTGTGAATCTTCTGACTGGATTCACAGGTCCCAGTTTTAGGTCACTTTGGGATGGAGGCTTCATTTTTATTATTAAAGCCATACCAGCTGTTACAATTAGTTTGAAGCCAATTTGTTGCAGTTCTTGTGGACAATTCTACATTCTAGAAGAAGAAGAAAAAAAAACAGTTACAGCAATCTCTTCACTATACACTGCTTTTTTTTTTTTCCTGGAACTCTCCTTTCAGTGTGACTTTAAAAATATATAGGATTTTATTCACAGTGTGCAAGAAAAATGCTGCTATATATGTTTGTGCATAAGAAGACCCCATCTTTCTGTCCAGATACTGGTTTTGATGCTTCACGCTCTGTGTCTCTCTCTCTCTCTCTCTCTCTCTCCATTCCTCCACACACTCTCTCTCTCTCTCTCTCTCTCTCTCTCTCTCTCTCTCTCTCTCTCTCTCCCTCTGCCCAAAAGTTATTTGCCATTCTGTAAATAAACTAGTGTGACAATCTGGGACCATAACACAAAGAGCAGGAGCGGATAAATCAGCACAGTGACAGTTGCCATATGTTTTTTCAAACGCCAAAGATTTACTTTTATTGAGTTGTGTAGTTCACTGTTACACCTATCTGTGCCCGACCTCTCTGGAGTTCAGCCATTGTACTATTGAGGTCTTACCTGCTGTCAAGAAAATGAAGCCTTTTGTGTTTTTTTTTTTTTTTTATCCAATTCTTTTTAAAATGAAAAAAAAAAAGAATGGATAACAAATGAATTAAGCCAAGCTCTTTCCGTCTAATAATGGTTTGATTCTATTTGCTTTAGTATTCAATGCCAAGTAGTTTCTGATAGGCTGTTTATTTCTGTCCCCTGATTCTGGTTGGTTAATTTGTAGTTTTTATAGTATGTGTTTTTATGTGTCATATCTGCTCCATTCTGTAGTTTTAACCATTGTAATATTTTGTAAGCCTTGAAAAGAACGAAACTGTGAGTTGACCCAGACTCGGTGGCCATTGTTAATCTTATTATCCAGCACATATTTGTCTTCATGTAGTATCTTCAGCTTTGGAGAACTGTCAGCATTTAAAGAGCGGTAACAAAGGTAATGGTTTCTGAATGAGAGTCTTTAGAAGTGTGTGTGCTGACCGTGTAATGCTGTGCATGTTTATGGAAAGAGAGCCTAAAGTGGAAGAATTCAGAGAGTGCCATGTGGTTTAGGAGAAATGAACCAAATCCAGCATTTAATAGAGAGACTGGTATGACCGACTGTGATAGATGGGAAATGTTTTTGCGTGATCTGCTATGTTTATTTAATGACTCGGAAGTCATTATGGGAAGACCTGGATGTCCTAGATCCCCAATATCATTGTCAATCAATAATCTGATCGGTGTGTATGAGTAAATGTCTCAATAATAATAAGTACAGTGTTCTAGCCACACACAGGCTGTGTATCCTCTTCAGTTTTCAGGTTGCACCTCCGGTTTGCTTCATTTCTTAATCATAACGATTTAGTATGCACCGTCAGTGTGGGTGTTGGTTGTTAGCCCTTTGTAATCTTCCAAGAAAAAAAAAAATACTTGAGGAAAATAAGATGTCCAATATTTTTTCCCGTCTCTTGTCCTAAATTTTGAATAATTTTGGGTTTTTTTTTATGCTTAACTTGTCTTTTAGTGAACTGTCAATAATTTTTTGTCACAAATTCAGAACATTGTATCTTGATCTAGTATACTTCTGATATGAAGAAGATCTCTTTCTCATCCTCCATCTTCTGTCCTCCATATAGCGGTTATCAGTGGGTTGCAGTATTTTTCTCATTGTAGCCAATTTTCTTGTACAGTTTTATGCAAATTTCACATGGATGTTTATGAATATCTGCTGCCACAAACGATTTAGAATTTCTGTAGATAGAAATTACTGTGCAATGGGAAATAAAAACGATTTAAAAATCAGTGTTGATGTGCATTTTGCGGTATAGCCTAGTCTTAGCAGGAATATTCGTTTTTTATTTGTTTTTAATCTTAAAAAGTTCTAATAAACACGAATATTCTGAATCAAATATAGTCTAATACATACAAATAAACTGTCTGAAATTTAAGGGCTTAAAATACATGAATGAGTAACCTATAAGTTAAAGAACTGTAAAAGCAGCACTTGTAATGTTAATATTATCATTTAAAAATAGAATATAATTTGAACACATTAGCTGTCCTTCACATTGTGTGGAAATATCATAATGAATGGACCAACAGAAATGCAATAGGTTTACTTTAAATAAAATCTTTTTTTTACATTGACTTCCATTGAAATTTAAGGTATTTTCCTTCTCTTATAAAGTTACTATTTTGGAGACTATTTTGGAGGACTAGCTCCCCTTCCAGAGTGTGTTTAATGATTCCAGGTAGGCTCTGGACCCACTGCCACCCTTAACTAGATAAATGGGTACAGACAATGAATTAATGGATGTTTTTTTTTTTTTTTTGACAGGGACAATATACTGTTTTTGCTAATGGTTAGCATATTAGCTCCCCTTGCTGCTGACTAGCACACCAGCGTCCAAAACGCAACTAGTTTGCTGGTAGCTGGCCTTAGCTTTGGCATTTTTGCTAACTTCCATAGAACCATGAATTAGTTTTGCTTGTATTTTCACACTCTTTGGGATAAAGTACACTCTATACGTGTGTAAATATATGCATTTAGTTAAGTTCCGTTGGCATCTGTTTGCAACATTTTGTTTTTACTTCATAAACGTGCAAAGGCCTGTTAGTTAATCAAACTTTATTCAGTCGTGTCATCCTCTTCTTCATGAAGCAACTAAACGCCACTGTTGAGTAGTGAACGATGTTTCCAGATTAATGACCTGTTTTGTATTCTGAGAGACAAAGTGAATAGCGGTCATTTAACTTCAGCGAAGGAATGAAAAGCCCTCGACTGTGTAAACCTGACAGCGTCCACTAGGAGGCGCGATACGCAAAAAAATGGGGTGATCTCGAAGCGCTGCATTGTCAAGTACACGAGTTATCCCAACACTGTGCTTCATGTCCAAAAGTTTGCCCCACAGTTTTTTATAAAGCCCCACAGGATTGAGCAAAGTGGAGCAGCCGAACTGCATTCTCTGGACTAATGAAGGACCATGAGGTACCAGATTTGCCTAATGGAAAAACCAAAAAGCTGAGCGGAGGTGAGTCGAGTAGGGTCCATGCAGTCAAAAGCACCAGCACCAGTGTTTTTTTTTTTTTTTTTTGATCCAGAACTAATCATCCAACATCAGTAGCTGACATTATTAATGCTCTTGTGTCTGATTGCCATCAAATTCTCACAGAAATGTCCCAACATGTAGTGAAAAACCTTTTCAGTAAATGTTGCCACTGCCGAAGAGGGGAGATGACTAATTTTTCATGCCCTTATTTTCAGAACAACAAACCCAGTAAACAAGGAACGTCCCTGGACGTTCAAAATAGGTCTAAAAGTAGTCTGTCCGTCAAGGACATATTTTAAACGTCAATGGACGTCCAAATTCCATCTTAATAAGTTAGTTAAGTGGTGACCAATTAATAACGTCAATGGACGTCCAAAATACGTCTAATAGTCGTCTTTTCAATGTCTGTGTTTGGACGTCTTTTCAACTTTCATTTTCAACCTTAAGGGAACGTTGATTAGACGGCAGTCATTACGTTATTTCAACGTTGAATCAACAGCTAAATGTTTACTGGGATATAGGGGTGACAACTACTTTTTAATGCATTTATTTTCAGAAGAACAGAGATGGGGACTATATATATAAATATATATATATAAATCGCGCACATGCTCGAGCGAAATTAGAACGCAGGGGGGCGCCAAATTTGTGAACTACCGGAGCAGCAGTAGTTACTGGAACCAGTACCAGTGACCGGCGGCGCGGTGTTATTGTTCAGTTCCGATACACTGTACGACTTCTGAAGAATAAAGTTCATAAATGACTAGTATGAATCTCTCAAGGGTGTGAAGCTCCACAAAGGAATTTCAAACAGCTCTGTACTTTCTATTCGTTGCGCCTAATTAACATATTGAATACTGACATCATAATTGATCCAGTATTAGTCCTGTATACAGCTCCGTGCAGGCGGCTGCACTGAAGATGTGGGTTTGTTAGCTATGCCTCGCAGTTCTTTTGGGTGCAAGAGCCTGTAAGTATGCGTAGTCCACGTAATACATTACGTAGCAAGTAAGGAATCGTTTGCGCTTCAGCCCCAGTCCGTGTCGCGCGTGCGTCGCGCCGGTTTAAAGGGTCGCTCTGCTCCAGAGGCGCGAGCGCTTCTCTTTCCTGAACGCCGTAGAAAGGCACGCGCGCAGCAGAAGTGACCACGCGCACGAGACTCAGTCAGAGTTAGCAGCCACCCTTTCGTCCCGAGGAGAGGGGGTGAGACGGAGAGCGGTGTTTAGTGTTGTTTTAGTAGTTCCTCACACCTCTCGTGTGACGTTTTCCGTTTCAGTATACATTCCGCGGCGTTCAGCGCTCGTGGCGGTTCCCGTCTCGTCCCAGAGAAATGTGGCGGCGAGAGGGAGGCGTTCCCGTTTCGTTTCGGTGCGAGCTGTGAGCTCTTTGGCCGCTTTAATATGGAATTCCGGTGAAGTTTGGACGGTTTTAACAGCCTCGGGCAACAAACGAGTCTCTGGGAGCGGTTGGAGTTGAAGCGAGAGTCGGCACCGGCTCCGTTTCTGATTCGCTCGTTTTGTTTACATTTAGTTTCTCCACAAACTGAAGGATTTGGAGGGTGTCTCTTCCCTGACAGTGTTTTAAACAGCTCCGGCAGCTGACACCTTGCTCCTGTGAATGAAATGTGGAAGGGGAGGAGCTCGGAAACGGGAGTTTTGACAGCTCGCAGCTCTCTGTAGCCCCGGAGCAGAGACCTGTAGGCTGGGCAGGTAACGGCTGTAAAGACTCGTGTTCGCAGACACTTCGCCTCGCCACGATGATGAGCAGCGGCCCCAACATCGTGTACGAGTGGCTGAAAACGCTGCAGCTCTGTCAGTATGTGGAGGCTTTCGTGGACAACGGCTACGACGACCTGGAGGTGTGTAAACAAATCGGAGAGCCAGACCTGGACGCTATCGGCGTGTTCGCGCCTCACCACCGCCGCCGGATCCACGAGGCGGTGAGGCGCCTTAAGGACGAGGATAAGGAGGTGGCCTCGGGGCTCTACTTCACCCTAGAGCCTATGCCCCCGGCTCCGGAGTTCCGGCTGCGGGGCTCCAGGTCGTGGACCGAGGAGAGCAGCAGCGGCTGCAGGGAACCGCCGAGAAACCGCACCCTGGGGCACCATCGCAGGGAGCTGGTGATGTACCCCAAACTCAAG
Organism: Hoplias malabaricus; assembly: GCF_029633855.1. Classification (NCBI taxonomy): domain Eukaryota; kingdom Metazoa; phylum Chordata; class Actinopteri; order Characiformes; family Erythrinidae; genus Hoplias; species Hoplias malabaricus. Next base: position 35,584,570 of record NC_089806.1, on the reverse strand, counting down.
CTGAAGATCATGATTAGAGACAAGCTGGTGAGGGACGGGATTAACCTCTCCAGGCCACCCTACTCCAACAAGGTAACCGGGAGCTGGGGCAGGGTTTAGGGCTGTACTTTATTTTAAAGTAGGTCTACACACAGTGTGTAGTAAGATGTGGTTTGGAGCACTTTTACATGTTTATTCAGCTCCTTTTTTTTAAATGTGTGGAACATATGATTAGCTGGGCCTTCCACATTAGGGGTGGATGATATGGCAAAAATGTCACATCACAATATGTAAAAACATATCCACACACAATACATAGGCCACACAGCTCCAGATTCCTGGCTTTGTGGGTTCTATCCCTGCCTTGGGTCTGTGTGGGTTTCCTCCCACGGTTGGTAAGTGGACTGCCCATGCAGAATTGTCCATAGGTGTGAACGAATGAGTGTCGGAAGCCCTGTTCGGTGATTCTGAGTAAGCTCTGGACCCATTGCGAGTCTGGACTTCAAAATGTTTACAGACAGTGAATGAATGAATGAATGACAAGTGAAATATTAGCTACATGTGACGTATTTAAAGTGGTACACCTTCTCAGACAGATACCTTAAACAGTTAAGCTGTGTTTATTGTACACTCCCACTTCACAAGTCCACTGACATCCAGCAAAATATGTTGTGTAACATTTAATCAAACTTCAATTGCTGTTTCACTCCTGTACATTCCTAAATCATTTATGTTGTACTGGAATAGCAATATAAAGTCATAACACGAGGAGCAAAAAGAGTAAAACATAACTATTTTTTGTTAATTCCAAACAATTCCTGTAAATATATAATGAATTTAGTGTGAATATAAGCAGTCTGGGGCGGCACGGTGGTGCAGCAGGTAAGTGTCGCAGTCACACAGCGCCAGGGACCTGGGGTCCCGCTCCGGGTGACTGTCTGTGGTGTGTTCTCCCTGTGTCTGCGTGGGTTTCCTCTCACAGTCCAAAAACACACGTTGGTAGGTGGATTGAAGACTCAAAAAGTGATTGAAGACTCATAGGTGTGTGTGAGTGTGTGTTGCCCTGTGAAGGACTGGCGCCCCCTCCAGGGTGTATTCCCGCCTTGCACCCAATGATCCCAGGTAGGCTCTGGACCCACCGCGACCCTGAACTGGATAAGGGTTACAAATAATAAATGAATGAGCAAGCTGTTTATCTCAGACCTGTGGGAAATACTCTTAAGCCAAAATTCAAGCCTGTCCAATAGGAAATTACTTCTTCTTCATTGTCATGCACTACCCGATTTTAGTGCACTCTTTTCTTAATCCTTCCTGGCAACCTGCATTACACAGTTTCAAGTTTGCCCTGCATCAGAACACTGGATCCGCAGCTCATTACTGAGCCCTTCAGGATTTGAAAGAGGTGCGTTGGGGTAGGGTATAGTTAAGTAAGTTATGTAAGCCTGTGGTTCTCTCTACTAATGTTGTACCATAATAGTACACCACTTTTATTAGTGCATTCATTTGTTCAGTAAGTATGGTTTAGCAGTACCCTATGGATTATAAACTATGGATACAGCAATCTCTAGTGTTTTCCAAACTCTGACCCACTTTAACACAGAGAGAATTTGTTAATAAGCTGACTGGATGGATGCAGTAACAATATGCAGTAGGGGTGAGCGATTTCAGTATTTCAAGTTAAAATGGCGAATGACATCATGAAATCGTTTAATAACAGAAATACAAAGAGGTTAGGTCTGGTGAATAACTTTGTTTGGCAGTTTTAACTGTGGTTTTGTGAAACACCAAAGTATATATAGAGAGAGAGATGGTGTAAGAACCATTATTGCTGTTGACTGCATCATAAAAGGATGAAGGTGATGTCGTCAGTGTAATTGCAGGTGTATCTGCTTTAATCTCAGGTGTGGTGTAGCTCTGATCTACCTGTCTTACAGATATTCTCTTGGATATAAAACTCATAAAGCAGCTGATGACCCACCAACATCCCCCAGTTCCATGCTTTCCCCTGACCCGAGTCTTATTGCTAATTACCCAGTCCTCGAGCTCAGTCGGTTTAGTTAGAGCAGGAACTATGCAGCTGGACTAGAACGTTAGACTTGAGAAAGGATACCATAGAGGTGCCTTGTATGGAAAAGCAGTCAGTAGTTGCTGCCTCTGCTATCTGTGACACTTTTAGACGATACGAGGTGACATTTTCCGAAATACGAACGGTTGAGTCAGTAGTTGGTATTCTGTTCATTGCATGAGAACAGGTCTTAAGTGAGAGGCTGCTTGCCATCTCTTACATAAAAGCTGCATGGACAGAGAAGACGCTCTCTTGGCATGGCTCTTTATAGCTCATGCCAGCAGGGTCCTTAAGTGGCAGGTTGAATTTGCAGGAATATTTCTGTGATTCGGTTCAAAACGCACATGTCGTTAACTCACCTCAGCAGGACTATGTGTTGTGCCGTAACCGTGTTAATGCTCTAGCTGAAGAAATAACTAGATAATTAGTAGTGGAGTTAATTCAGAAGTGTGTGTTGTACACGTCTGACAGCTGACTAAATGATGTAAATAGCTCTGGAGTTTGAACGTTCTTAAGAATTCGTGGTATGAGTCCCATTCCTATTGAGTTAAATGTTACTTCACTGACCTACCTGATCAGTCGAGATGTTGAGGTCATAACAATGACATCACTTTGCTTGACACTAAGTACAGAGGAGAAATTGACTTATGATGATTCTGAGTTCATACACTTTAATTATTTCTGGTTGTTTTGGTTTTAGAGTTGGTGAAGGCGCCATGTGGATTATCTAGATGAAACGGTGTAGAAGGAGTAGCCTGGTCTATGATCAGAGTGTGTAGCCCTAAATACAACTCACCACACCCTACTTTATACACACTCAGACCCACACACACACACACACACACACACACACCTTTACACTCCAAAAAGCTTTTCTGTGAGTCATCAAACCTCTGCAAAACTCAAGCATTGATCCTTGAACTCATGAGTTTCTATTAAAGCAACCACTGATTTATTTTTTTTAAATATAGATCCACACACAAGCAGTCGTTTGCCTGGTTTCCGAAATGTAATAATGAAGATTGTTATATAGAATATGACATCCTCACTGGTTTTCACAGAAGTGGCATGTGGAGGGCTTTGTTTGGCAAAATCGTCTGCTATGAACACTTTATTTAGCCTACTGACACTCATTCTGTAATTCTTTAATGGCCACAGAGCTGGTGTTACTCGAGTGGTGGATTACTGTGTTTGCGTGTGTTGTGCTGGTACAAGTGGATCAGACACAGCACTGCTGCTGGAGTTTTGAGCACTGTGCTAACTCATTAGCCACTCAGTTTGACAAACCTACATTGTTTCCACCTTGTAGTTGCAAATTCATAGACAGCAGCTCATCTAGTCCTACTTCAGTGGTCGCACGAATGCTGCCCACTGGACACTTGGCTGGATATTTTGGGTTGGTGGACTGTCCTCAGTCCAGGAGTGATACCCAGCTTCTGTCTCTGGCGTAGAATCCACAAGGCGGACCAGTGGAGTAGGTGTGTTTAGAGAGGCCCGTAAAATACCAGCAGCATTGCTGTGTCAGAACCATTGTGGTGGTTCTGACTGTTGAAGAACAGGATGAAAAAGGGCAAAGAAGGTATTACACACTTTGGGAAAAGCTGAGATTTTTTATTAATTCAATACATTTTTGGTAAAATTTGGCCATATTTTAACTAAATGTATATTCTAAATATAAAAAAAACAATTGAGTTGGACCCCTGCTACACACCGAAATGCACTGAAACAAAGGCATGTTTACCACTGTTATGTCACATATTCTTTTAATTTGAACTCTTTAATAGTTTGGAAACCGAGGATATAATTTGTTGATGATTTCAAGTGAATTTTTTGCCAATCCTTTGCATGATACAAGACTTAACAGTTTGTGGTCATTGTTCTCGGATTCTATCAAGCACATGCTCTCTGTTTACTAAGCCACAGTATTGGAGCATGTTCAGAATGAGGTCTGGCAATGTCCCACTGAAATAACAAGGACGTCCTTGGAAGAGACATGAGCTTTATGGCAGGATGGATATCTCTAAAATCCCAATATTATACCTCCACAACAGTGCAGTGGGCACTTATGCACCCCCTACCATGAAGGATATTGGCTGTTGCACGTTTGTCTTTGGCATGAAGGTCTTGATGTCTGTTTTTCCCAAAAACAAGCTGAAACATGGACTCTTCAACACATTCACAATATAGTTTGGGCTATGAGATGAGCTGGGGCCCAGAGAACTCTGAAACATTTCTGCATAGCATTGGTGTATGGTTTTCTTCTTCCTTTTTATGCAGTGGCATATTGTAAGTGACAATAGATTTGAGAAACATTGCCAAGTCCGGGTGGCTATATTTATAAAAGTGGCACGCTGGTTTCTCATGTAGTGCCATCTGAGGGCTCAAAGATCACACATATTCAGCTGTGTTTTTTTTGGCTATGCCTTATACAACCTGACATTTCTCGGAGTTCTCTGAACCTTATATATGATCGAAGATGAAAGACCTAATTCCTCTCCAATCTTGCCTGGGGAATGTTATTTTTGAAATGTTTGACAATTCTCTGTTTGGCACAAAGTGTTAACCCATAAATCATCTTCACTTGCTCAGAGCCTTTCCTTGAATGCCACCTTTATACATTTTTATATTTATGCCCTGCGTATAGTATAATGTTCCAGAATAGAGCTGTGCCAACTTTTTTTTAAAATACTGAATATTTAACAAATTTACCAGTTTGTTAGCAAAAAAAACATTGGACATATTTTCATTGGGCTTTTGTCAGTTAAATAAAGGTTAAATTAATCAGACAAGGACAATTCGTGAATCACAGATCGTTGTTATTACATTTAATAAAATGTCTTTTGTTTCAACATTGTCCAGGAAATTTATTTATTTATTTATTTAGAGTGGATGTAAATTAGCATATGTTTCATATGCACATTTATGGGGTGGCAATGTAGTGTAAAATATAAGAAATTAGTCACAGTATGTTCTTGTGTGATTCTTTTGGAAGAAGTCGTACTGTTTCCATCCTATACTTTCCATGGAATTCAATGGATCTTCGTCTCATGTTGCATTCAACTGTCAGGTTATTTTGTCATGTGCTTCCAATTGTGCTTGCAATCTTTAAATGTGTGTTCGTTATTGGTTACGGCAATGGTCTTTTTATCCACAAATGGATGACTGCACTTTAATGTTTATTGCTGAGCTCTGAATACCCCCATAAAGTGTAGCACTAACGTATCCTTTGAAAATCCATGAAGTACCTGTCCGCTCACATGCCTGTCTCTAATGCCATGAGAGCTCTTCAGGGATCAGTAAATATCTGTGATGCTTCTCCCTGCTTCAGGATTCAGGACACATGCACGTTCTGATTATGGGACTTGCTGTAAATAAGCTGCCTGTATCAGAGTAGAGCAGAGGAACAGCACATCTGTCTTAACATAGATTTCCTCAGGGTAGTGCTGACCATTAACAGACTTCAGAGATGCGTTCTGTGGCCTATTTAATTCCCGTTTAAATAAAGTGCATTTTATTTCAAGTCCCATTTTCTTTTCTGGGCCACAGACGCAATAGATTACATTTGGCATGACTGGCAGAAAGCCGGCATATGACTGAGCATATGCAAGATTATGGATTACAACATCCCAAAGCCTTTTGTGTAAACAGGATTGTGAGACACTGTATGGTTTCTGTTTCAGATGCCCCAGATGAATAGAGTTTGTGTTGTGATGACTCATTTTTTTCTCTCTCTCTAATGTTATTCATTAACACTGCTTAGTACAACCAAAGTCAACTTCTACTTAAAAGATTTTTATTTATTTATTTATTTTTTACTAAAGTTAATGTTAAATCCATATCAGTACTGAAATCTACTACACAGGTCGATGTAACACCCAGTACTGAGCTACAATAAGGTAAAAGTCAGTATTCTAATAAATATCTCATTGTAAGACATAGTAAAAGCCTTTAACTAGCAACAACAAGTAGCACGTGAATGTTTAAAACCCAGTGTTGAGAGATAGTAATGTGTAGTACCCCAAACAAAGGTATAGGATCACCACATTCAGACACACACACATTATGACACACAGTAATATTTGTTCAATAGCTGAACGTTCTGGCTTTATCGTCTTTATGTTTATATTTGTATGTAATATCATTGAATTTTTTATTATAATATAATTTAATATGTAATGCAGTTTAATTTGTGGTCAGAATTCTGAGAGAGGCGGCACGGTGGCGCAGCAGGTAGTGTCGCAGTCACACAGCTCCAGGGACCTGGAGGTTGTGGGTTTGATTCCCGCTCCAGGTGACTGTCTGTGAGGAGTTGGTGTGTTCTCCCTGCGTCTGCGTGGGTTTCCTCCGAGTGACTGTCTGTGAGGAGTGTGGTGTTCTCCCTGTGTCTGCGTGGGTTTCCTCCGGGTGACTGTCTGTGAGGAGTGTGGTGTGTTCTCCCTGTGTCTGCGTGGGTTTCCTCCGGGTGACTGTCTGTGAGGAGTTGGTGTGTTCTCCCTGTGTCTGCGTGGGTTTCCTCCGGGTGACTGTCTGTGAGGAGTGTGGTGTGTTCTCCCTGTGTCTGCGTGGGTTTCCTCCGGGTGATTATCTGTGAGGAGTTGGTGTTTTCTCCCTGTGTCTGCGTGGGTTTCCTCCGGGTGACTGTCTGTGAGGAGTTGGTGTGTTCTCCCTGTGTCTGCGTGGGTTTCCTCCGGGTGACTGTCTGTGAGGAGTTGGTGTGTTCTCCCTGTGTCTGCGTGGGTTTCCTCCGGGTGCACCGGTTTCCTCCCAGGGTCCAAAAACACACCTTGGTAGGTGGATTGGCGACTCAAAAGTGTCTGTAGGTGTGAGGGTGTGTGTGTGTGTGTGTGTGTGTGTCTGTGTCTGTGTTGCCCTGTGAAGGACTGGTGCCCCCTCCAGGGTGTATTCCTGCCTTGCGCCCAATGATTCCAAGTAGGTTCTGGACCCACCACGACCCTGAACTTGATATAAGAGCTTACAGATAATAAATGAATGAATGAATGAATTCTGGGAGAACAAGTGTGGTGATTCTATAATATTCACCCGGAGGTAATATAAGATGCATATGCCAATTATTACAATCATACACAAGATAAGATGTAAAATATCCGATGCTAATCCATTAGAGTTTGAAAAGGCTCACCACATTCTCTTCATACCTGCAGCCGCCAACATTCCTGCTGAATCCTACCAACAATCACAGTAGCATCTCTACAGTGCATTTCCCCAAGTAATCTGTGCTCTCTCCTTTTCCACAACCACTGACTAGAACCTTCAGCTGTTTCTGATAACTCCTTCACAGCTGCCCTTAGTTTCTGGCCCCTGATGGCGAACTGCACAAACAGGGATGTGACTGATTTTGCTACAAACCTCTAACACCTATCTCCACCGGTCTTCCATGTGCCTGCCACCTGCGTTTTTCCTCAACTCAGCCGCCAAGTCTACATCCTCAAATGGAACCATTAACTTCATGAAATAACCCAGTATAGTGCTGCTGCATTTTGTGACATACATCACAGCAAAAACTTTAAAGGAGTGAAGTATTTTCAAATAGAGATATATTAAAAATACACAGAACAATGTCAAACCTAGTATGGAGCTGTGTTAATACTTAGGTCAATGTAAAATCCCCATGATATACCTAATGCACATGTGTGAAATGATATTGGAATGTTCGATCATGTTACACAGTGCACGGCTACATATAGAGCTCGTAACAGCTGTGTGAAGTGTATGTCAGTCAAATGGCATCAGATACACGTGTTCCTGATGAACCCTGTGTGTCATGTAACATGACAACAAAGCGGCATTCATGAGGGTGCGTTGGTAGGATGCGTGATAAACATCTTCATCTTTCGTGAGAGAAAGACTTTGCTTCTGAATGAAATCACGGGAGGCGCAGGTGCTCGGGGGTGAGATTATGGCTAAGGTCATTTATTATTGAATATTAAAAAAGGCGAACGAGGCACACAGGAGGAGAGAGGAAAGTAAAGTAGAACTTGACCAGTATAGGTTTTGAGCACTCAGCTGTGATCTTTTTTTCCTTAATGTTTGTGAGTGTGTGTGTGTGTGTGTTTGTGTGTGGAGGAAGGGGGGGGGGTGTATGCCTTTTCAACAGGGACCAAGAAAACACAGCACGAGTATAAGAGGCTTTGGTGAGGCTAAATGAACATGGAGTAGATGCTAAATAGTAATCCAGAGTCACTAACTTGTGTATGATGTCCAAAGCACAGAGGCTGCCTTACTAGCAAACAGCAGTAAATGAAAGAGCAGGGGCATGGTCTCCATCTCGTTACAGCATGAACTCCCTCTGAGGAAGCAGAGCCACACGTATGAACATTATGAGAGCACATCTTAAAAGAAAACATCCTTGGCTCTGACAGGAACATAAATGCATGAACACTGTTACAGTAAAGAGTTAATATTTCACATTTCTCTCCTCTGTTTCTCAATTCCAGAAGAATCCCTTGAATTTAGCCATGGTGAGATCTGTACAAATACTTCTACAATGAGAAATGACTTTAAGCCTAATGCATTTAATTTGTGATGATTTATTTTTTAAAGTCTTTATTATTCTTTATTTAAGGGCTTCGCATAATCCACTTATTCTAAATGCATTTATTTAGTATAATGATCGTTGAAGTTAGAAAGACCCACTCTAGGGGGAAAAAATAATGTGTGTGTGTGTGTGTGTCATAATGCTTCTATGATCTTGGGTGAACATGATGATGATGATGCTGCTGATGTTCAAACCACTTCTCTTCAGCCTGAGAGAGGTCAGATGAAATTGAGGGGAGCAGTTGCCGTGGTAACAATGCAGTGTGCTAAAGCTTTAAGGCTGGGATGAGCACAGGACTGTAGACTCAGCTTAAAATGAAGTCCAGGTGTCCTGAAAGGTGACTCTGGTAACTGTAGGGAGATCAAATTACGAAAGTCATTATAAATAAATAAATTGGATGTAGGTTTTTGTGTGTGATTGTTTGTCTCTGTGTGTGTGTCTGAACATGCCTGAGTGATATGCGTTTAGGTCATGCCATAAACGTCAAAAGATAATATCAAATGTTTTCATTTTTTACGGGCTACATATAAAAGGCTAATAGAGTGGAACCGCTACCTATGAACTTGATCCGTTCCGTGGCCCGGTTCGTAAGTGGAAAAGTTCGTTTCTCGAGTCAATTTTCCCCATTTAAAATAATGGAAAAGCAATTAATGCGTTCCAGCCCCCACCCCCCGAAAGTCACCCTTTTTGCACTGGTATATGTTTACAACACTCTCAAATTAGTAAAAAAAATACATGTAGCGTTACTAAAAATAAAAAGGAAATACAGTGGAAACAGTAACAAAAAAAGAAATAAAGTTGTAAGTGGTTACACATCGCTACCTTGAAGACGTGACGACTGGCTGGAGGAGTAACACAGGCACTGGCTGTATGACGGGAGGTGGGGGGTGGGTGGAATAACGAAGAGTAGGCGGTGAATGTGAGGAGACGAAGCGTAGATACGGCTTAATTTAGCGCGAATTTTCTTCTATTACACTTCTATTTTCTTCTATTACATTAGTCTTCTATTTACACTAATGCTAAATTGCTAAAACTACAATTTGCTAATCTTGAAAGCTCACTCAAGTTTGGGCGCTGGGAGACTCGCCTGTTGGGGTCAGTGGCCTTTTCCAGCCGCCGGCTCGGCGGAGGCTCGGGTTCGTTTCTAGAGTCATGATTCGTTGGTGGAGGCAAAAAAAAATATTCAAATGCCCGGTTCGTATCTTGGAAAGTTCGTTAGTAGAGGTTCACGATATTTTGTTATTGAGCTATCAGCAATTTAAACGAATATTTAGATATTTATTTATTTTATATTTATTTATACTTATTCTAAATGACATATAGTAGCCTCAAAATTTTAAAATAACATTTTGTTGTTACAGTGTGTGTCTCTGTATTAAATGGTCATGTTTCATTAGTCGGTTTTGTGTAGAAGGTGTCTGTGGTGTCCTGCTGTGTTACTTAAATGCTTTTCTGTGTGAGGTCTAGCACTGGCCTGGTGTTAGGATGTTGGTGAATTGGCAGTTAAGTAGCACGTATTCGCTTTATTGCCCTCTGCTTCTTTAAAGCCATTGCCACGTAGTATATTACACAGAATTAGGCCTTCTTTGAAGACCTTGAAGGCCCTGAGGGTTCCCCACCAGTGTGTGTTTGTATGTGTGTAAATTGTGAGGCCTGGCCAATATGACAGACTGACTGCCACAGGACACGAGAGCCTGCTGTCTGCTGATTCATGCGATTGAATCATTACCCACCCACACACCCACACCCACACACACACACACACACACACACAAATACACACTCTGGACATTCCCTCCCCTTGTCACATACACACAACCACACAAAGCCATTGGCACGTTATTTGCCTCAGTTCAAATTTAGGTCAGTATATGCCTTTTGGCTCAGTTATCTCATTCCACTTTGTCTCACTAATGTGTGTGTGTTACTGTAGATATTCAGTGCTTATTCAACCTGATGACCTCTGTGACCTCTGCTAAAAGCTGGACTCATCCCACTACCGGCCAGTTCTCATTTACACCTCTCATTTATCACATCCACTGCGTAAGAGCGCCCAAAGTATTCACACACGCATAAATACACAGGACTTTCACAGGTTGCTTCTCCTAACCTTTACTGTCAAACCTAGTCCTACAACTCTGAATTGTTGTGAAGTGCTGGAGTGCTCCATAGTCATATCATTAGCAGCAGAAAAAAAAGTAATATGTAATTGGTACACGATGGCTGGAATTCTAATTCAATCAGCAAGACCAGTGTGGAATATTAATTGAGTTAATTGAAATCCGAGTATGCATAGCATGAAGCTGCGATAACGACTGTCCTCTCTCTGCCCTGGCTGTCAGTGCTGGGGCCATCAGTCGTGACCTTGTACTACATTGCAGAGGAAAATGATATTTCAATATGCATGAAGTAGCTAAACAAAATCTGTAATTATAATTAGGGGATGGTAATGAGAAGGGTTATGATGAAAAAAAAGGGTAGGAATTTGGTTTGAAATGAGCTGGAGAGCTTTTTATAATATTATTATAGTGGAGCAATACAAACACTAGTAATGAGGGTCATTTACATATCCCGTATTCAGATATGTGTCACTATTTAAACTCTCTTCTGTTCAGGTGGCATTGCTAGTACAAGTCATGGGCGAATTATGAATTTAAACCTAAAAGGAACACATTTGTGTGTGTAAATGTGTGATGCCCAGTGATGTACTGGCACTTTGCCCTGAATGTGTATCTGCCTGGTGTCCTCTGGATCCACTGTGACCACCGTGAAGCTGTAACAGAAAATGAATAAATCAATAAAAGGAAAACCAGTCAATTTCAGTAGTCCCTTCTGTCTGTCCTTTACCCTAGGTCATAGTGAACTCACATTAAGGTTGGCTGTATACTTGGATAACTATGAATATTTAATCAATATGAGTTATTTCCTTATTATGAATAATGGAGTAAATAGATAATTATAGACTTTGCCTCAGATAGTCCATCCACAGATGTACAGATGTTCTGAAATACATCCTAAACTGGCCACAGCCATTAGGATTTTGTCAGCTCTATTCTAATTGGCTAGGCAGGTAGGTGTCACAGTCACACAGCTCCAGGGGCCTGGAGGTTGTGGGTTCGATTCCCGCTCCGGGTGACTGTCTGTGAGGAGTTTGGTGTGTTCTCCCCGTGTCTGCGTGGGTTTCCTCCGGGTGCTCCGGTTTCCTCCCACAATCCAAAAACACACGTTGGGAGGTAGATTGGCGACTCAAAAGTGACCGTAGGTGTGAGTGAATGTGAGAGTGTGTGTGTGTTGCCCTGTGAAGAACTGGCGCCCCCTCCAGGGTGTATTCCCGCCCTGTGATTCCAGGTAGGCTCTGGACCCACCACGACCCTGAACTGGATAAGTGCTTACAGATAATGAAGGGATGGATATTCTAATTGGCTATGCACGCTGCTGTGTGTTTTCGCATGCTATGTGTGGGAAGTAGTTCCTTCTCTGATAGCAATGTAGTTATTGAATTTGGAAAAAAATGGTTGTGAAGTTTACAGATTCACATTTGTAAAAGCCTGTAAACCATTGTTTTTTTTGCATGAAAATTGTTATTTTACAGTTAAATTATATAAGCCTTAGACACATTAATGTAAAACACACGCCAGACTAAAGTAAAAGTCTGGTTTGTAGGAATAATAGATCCATCTTCATGCCAGTTTTTTGTCCTTGATATTCAAAATGTTTTTAAGACTATTACATAAAAGTGAATACTTAATCTGTTTATCCAATCATCCATGACTATATTTCTCCAAAGACAAAGGGAGTAATGTCACAACACTGCCAGGTTTCAGTCAGATATGATGAAGGTAGGGATTGTGTCAAATATATGTGCCAAGATTTTCTCAAATGAAATGACACTTTAAAAATGTCGTAGAAATAGATTAGTCTTTGGAAAGTGTCACTCAATGAAGGGTAGGGTGACCAGATCTGAGATGGTGAAAAAGTGGACACATCCGGGGCCAGGGGGGAATACTGACGTGCAGACTGACCAATTAAATGTTTACAGGGAAGGTTATCGACCAATAACGGTAGCTCTACAGTCAGACCGTCCAATCAGAAGCTTTTAGGCTACTTCACCACGCCCCCTTCTCACTCAAGCGAACCAATCGGAGTAGGGGAGGGCGGGACTAGTTTGTGAATGAAACGCTTCTCGAAGTTCTATGTAAGCTCTAGAAAAACAAAATCCCGGACGTTTGTGAAATTCCGCCCGGACATTTTTTTAAGTCTAAAAAAGAGGACATGTCCGGGTAAAAGAGGACGTCTGGTCACCCTACTGAAGGGGCATTGTATTTTCTTGGCTTAGAACCCAGAGAGTGTAGTATCCTGACTTTGAAATGCAAGTGCTTAGTTTAATCTTTAACTTTGTTTTTTTTTTTTTTTCAAACTCGTTAATTTATATTTTTCGTATTATTATGTTAATTCCTTAACTTTACCCTAGTTGTACTTTTATTGTGTAGTTAGTTCATACACTTGCATATTGTTGCTGCCATTAGAAAACATCATGCATGTGAAATAAACATGACTGTAATGTTATTTTGCAGCTTGCTTATTGGTCCATTCGTCATAAAACATTCAGAATATAAGGTTGGTGTTAGAAGGTCAGTTTATGATGGTATAGAGCTGCTGTACATCCATCATACAAAGGGCTATGCAAGGTTGATAGAAAGCCATTAAATACCATCAAAGCACACACAAACACACAAAGCAAAACCACACTACAATAAAGTCTTGCAGTGTTTGTTCTCATGCATTTTTCATGTTTTTTATTAGACAACTTCCTATGCAGAAAAAGGCCTGAACTCAGTGACTCATAAGGCCAAGCTTTAGAAATGATGGAAAATGGAACGAAAAAGGTCAGTGCTCATGACATCAGCAGCCTCTGTATCAGATGCTGATATTGCTGCTCTGCTGTTATAGGGTTTGATATGAGATTCTGTTCTGCTACGGTACATTTCGGATAGCACAGAGGAGTGATAGGCAATAAGTAGGATGTGTTGGACAAGATGAAATTGCTAGTGGGTCATGACACCAAGATATTTCAGAGCCAAGCAGATTTTGTTTGTTGGTTTGTTCTAACTTACTGAGAGGTCTCCAGTGCCTCTAGTAGATTTATAGCAAATTATTTTATAATGTGATAAATGTATTAAATATGTAATATTGCTTTTAACTGAGATGTTATGGACGTATAAGATATGTGTTGGCATTCATTTTCACTAAAGTGAACTGCTGATACAAACAACAATTCTTGTAAAGGCTAACATTGTCCAATAGTGTCACAGATTACCATTTGACGTCAGTCTTAATAAATAAATAAATCCCAAAAACCTTTAAAGTGGTAATGAAGCTGTGAAATGGGACCCAGCAGAAATCCAAAAGGGTCTATTGCAGCCCAGTGCAATTTCTCTATAATTAAACGGTTGTTAAAGACATTTGTGGAGTGTCTTGTGGAGTGCATGAGCATCCATATGCAGCAGAGGAAGGAAGAATTAACAAAGCAATAGTTGGACTTTAATGAATTCAGTAATGAAAGAAAATTATCCAAGCTCTACTACCTTTTGAAACTTGGCAGTATTGCGTTTGACTGGTCTCTGAAGACCTTTTGAACGCTGGTAGTTTCTGAGCGCAAAGGCCGTCATCAAAAGTGAAGTGCAGGTCTTTTGGCCAGGAGATCAAACACTTGGCTTCCAAGCAGTATGCTGTTATGTGCCTTTTATAATAAATGTGATATGACAAGCAATCAATTACACTAATAAGAGACATGAAACTGTCTTGCCCAGGGGCCACACTGAAACCTCTCTGTGGGGTAAGGTCAAAACAGTTACAAGAATATGTGCTCTTCGGTGCAAGAGACAACATGCCTGTCTTGCTGTACAAGGATGTAGGAAGTACTGTGATCCATCAGGGATGTCTGAGTTGATAGTCATGTATGAAATGTGGTGTTGTATCCAAAGCTAAAGCTGAGTTTAGCATGTTGCTAATAGGATAGGACAAACATGCTAATAGACACTGTTAGTTTGTCTTATTAGCATACCTGCAGCTGTGGTTCCTCTTTACCCCATTTCTGCCAGGATGGGTAATTGAGTTACTCACAGAGAAAGCCAGACACTTTGAGATGTGGCTGGTGTGTAAGTGGATTAGCATAGTTAACCCATCCGAGATAATGGAGGTCAATTAGTACTGAGGGACTATGCAAACACACACAAACACTCACGCACAGACCCTTCAGAAGTAGCCTCTCCTATTATTTATTGCCTAATCACAACTGACAGGAAAGAGCTGCTCCACAGCTGTCTGTAATAGTCTTTCTCATATGTGCATTCTCTCTCTCTCTCTCTCACACACACACACACACCTAGAGCCTTGCTCTAATCATTATTGAACGTGGGTGAGATTCCTAAGACACTTTATTATGTATTTATTAATGTAATATTTTGATGGTATTTGTTATACAAATATACTGAATGTATCCTGATGCTTTATAGTAATATTGGTCAAATACATAATTATCATAATATTGGTCTTTGCAATACAGTGTTATCATGTAAACCTAGGTGTAAAATAAATAAAATAATATGTAAAAAAAGAACCCCTTAATTATTCATTCATTCATTCATTATCTGTAAGCGCTTATCCAATTCAGGGTCGCGGTGGGTCCAGAGCCTCCCTGGAATCATTGGGCGCAAGGCAGGAATACACCCTGAAGGGGGCGCCAGTCCTTCACAGGGCAACACTCACACATTCACTCACACCTATGGACACTTTTTTTTTTTTGAGTCGCCAATCCACCTATCAACGTGTGTTTTTGGACTGTGGGAGGAAACCGGTGCACCCAGAGGAAACCCATGCAGACACAGGGAGAACATACCACACACCTCACAGACAGTCACCCGGAGGAAACCCATGCAGACACAGGGAGAACATACCACACACCTCACAGACAGTCACCCGGAGGAAACCCATGCAGACACAGGAAGAACATACCACACACCTAACAGACAGTCACCCGGAGCCGGAATCGAACCCACAACCTCCAGGCCCCTGGAGATGTGTGACTGCGACACTACCTGCTGCACCACCGTGCCACCCCCACTCCTTAATTATATAAAGCAAAAATAAAATAATAATAAAACAAATAACACAGGCATATCATGAAGTATTAATTTAAATATTATCAAGTATTTATTCATTTCTGAAGTCCATACACACACAAACACATCCACTGGCAATAAGAAAATAAAGGGTTTTTTTTTTGAGCTGTTATTTAAAGTTGATTAAAATATGTCTGACACTAATAAATACTTCATTTGTTTATGTGCTTATCCTGAAAAAGCTTATATTAATGGCCCATCTGAACAAGGGCTAAACAATAGCTGGAGAACGGTATAAGATGAAGTAAGAACCTTCTGTGTGTGTGTGTGTGTGTGTGTGTGTGTGTGTGTGTGTGTGTGTGTGTGTGTGTGTGTCACAGACCTTTTGTTTGTCCTCATGATTGTATAACTTCTCTGTTTAAGATTCTCAGTTTCCGTCCATTCAGTGCAGACAGGGAGGAGGATATTCAGCATTGTGCTGATAGGAAGGTTATTAAACCTTCCTCGGTCGTGTGTGTGTGTGTGTGTGTGTGTGTGTACACATGCAGGTGTGTGTACAGGTTTTATATTGGTTTATTTTTCATAAAGTCCATTTCATCAAGCTTTATGAAAAGCCCTTTTTATTACAGCACATTTAATAGGATAAAAGCTTTTTATTTCCCATTCATGTGATTTATTTTGCCCTCGTCATATATTTCTTGTGTTATTTTTAGTCTTTCAGGGTGTCTGTTGGTGTGAAGCAAGCAGAGAGAATAGTAAATGTCTTAAATCTAGTTTATTATAATGGAGCAATAAAACCCTGTGGTTTTTTGTTTTGTTTTTTTTTTTTGCTTTTTTTTTTAATGGAGAGCACAAAATGGAAAAGCAAAATGGCCAGACAACAACAAATGCACTGTTCTTGTACACAAACAAGCATTAATGTACAAATAATAAGTAACTTCATCTACAATGCATACCTCCTGATTGCCCTTACACCCTAAATTGAATATTAATTTACTTTAAAAATGTACATTGCACTTTTTTTCCCTCTATAAATGTTTCACACATGAAACGTTTGAGTTATAGGGAAGCGCAGTGCATTTGACTAAACTCACATATGTGTTTGGTTGCATGTTGGCAGTTCCAGTGTCACAGGAGAGTTAAGTATCAGATAAGTTGGCTGCAGTCCCACTTGTACATGAGCCCTGCCATTTAGCCTTAAAGTCAGTGTGTTGTGCATGTGCAGCATGTGCAAGATAACCTCAGATGCTGTGGTGTTAATGTGGTTTTAAACCATAGGAACCTTTCCATTATCAACTATTGCAGTTTGAAATCATTTCAGGGATGTTATATTCTCTAATGCAGACATCACTGGACAGATTTTTATTTATTTATGTATTTATATTTTTTCACACATTAAAAGCTTGTACAAAGTTCATGTGATGAAGTAGTCCTTAGTGAGCTGCTGGGTTAGAATAGCACAGCTCATATTATCAGTGCTATTCTGGTGTTCTTATGACCCCTCCATTCCACTGACATACACTCTCATCCACAGTGTGTCCACAGTCCTAAAAACATTAGCAAAATTCAATTAATCAATCACGACTCTATGTGGAACTCTTAATTAAGCTTTAATGATTAACCTGGCTGACCTCAATTTTAACATGGCTTTGCTGCCAAAGAATAGGGTTACATTTACTCCAAACAGGAGTATTAAACTGAGTTTGATTTATATGGCCTTTTACATTTACAGACACTCATGGAATATTTAATCATGTGTTTCTTTCTCAAAAACACGTTGCTATGTAATAATATGCAAAAATATTTGCAATGCAATTTGCATATATATTGCCTGTGTAAACTTCTTAGCATTTCTGTGTTGTTTCATAGGCACCAGATCACACCGTATAAATATGCAAATCTCTGATGTGCTTATTGGCTGCTGTTTGTGTTTTTTTATAGGAATTAGGTCCTAAAGTTTAGGCCTGTAAGGTCTATAATACTCTATTTTTTAATGCAAGCAGATAGTTGGGGATATCAGATGCTGCTGCAAAATATTTTTAAATCATATAGCAGACTAAGAAAGAAGCGTTACCTATATTTTCTGTTGTTAGCATGAATAATGGCCTATTCTCATCTCTAATTAGACTTAAATTATATACTCCTGTGAAAACAGCTGTCATTAGTTTGGAGTGTTTGTGTGTCCAAACTTAACCTTCCACCTGCCGTCATCCTTTGAGCTCCTTCCACAGTTAAACAGTGTGCATTTCTGCTATGTGCTGTACCATAGCTGAGATTCTGTGGAGGGTGTCAAATATATTCTGGCTATGTGTGTATGGATGTAAAACCTGTATGCCTCCCTATATATAGGGGCGATCACATCAGTCAGTGTAGTTAATCGTGATTAATCCCTCTTGTATTATTTGCTGATAAATGATTTTAAGGGATACATTTCTTTTTAAAATATGTATGTTTTTAAGTTTTAGTTTTAGAAATAAGAGTGGACAAACACAGATTCATCAGCATTAATTTATTACTTTAAGCCTGCAGCCCTGAGCCATTCTTTTTTAGAGGAAGTAATTATTGATTTCTGTCATTAAAGCACACTAAACATCTGATGGACACAAGCTACAGACATTTACTCCTACATACAGTTACACTACAAAGACTTTTTGAGATACTGTGTTAATGCCTGTTACTTTCTACCTAGGGTGACCAGATCTGAGATGGTGAAATAGGCATTAGCTTTGCCTGACGTAACCAAGGACTACTGACGTGCAGACTGACCATTTAAATGTTTACAGAGAAGGTTATTGACCAATAACGGTAGCTCTACAGTCAGACCGTCCAAGATTTAAGGCTACTTCACCACGCCCCCTTCTCACTCAAGCGAACCAATCGGAGTAGGGGAGGGCGGGACTAGATTGTGAACGAAACGCTTCTCGAAATTCTATGTAAGCTCTAGAAAAACAAAATCCTGGACATTTGTGAAATTCCGCCTGGACATTTTTTTTAAGTCTAAATAAGAGGACATGCCCGGGTAAAAGAGGACGTCTGGTCACCCTATTTCTACCCTGAGCCCCTTGTAACATGCAGAGACAGTGAAATAAAAGATATCATGGATTACTAAAATGGACCTGTAATAAACCAGCAGTATGTTAAGTGCAGTTTGTTTATCTTCTCTGAACCTTTTTTGCTCATATCACCTTGTATATGAGTGATATCAAAACATTTAACATGTTAACTATAACACCACATTAAACTCTGTATAAATGTCGCAATGTAGTCATGGTTGCGCAGCAGGTAGTGTCCCATGGCCAGACGTGTGTAAAATTTAAGCACATTATCATGCAGTCTGCATTTTGTGAAAGAAGAGGTCATTCTAAAAAGCTCACTCAATTTCACTGTGGTAATTTAATGTGGTCATTTAATCTAAGAAGGCCACATTGCAACAATCCAGTTCATAAAATTTCTTCCTTCCTAGATTTTCCATAATCAACTGTAAGTGGTGTTATTACAAAGTGGAAGTGTGTAAGAAACACAGCAGTTCAGCCACAAAAAGTAATGTAACTTAGCAGAGTCCTAAGCTGGAAAAGTCACCAACACTCTGCTGACTCAATAACTTCAGAGTTCCAAACCTCTTCTGGCATTAACATTAGCACCAAAACATTGTGCCAGGAGCTTCATGGCATGGGTTTTCATAGCTGGGCAGCTGCATGCAAGCCTTACATCACCAAGCGCAATGCCAAGTGTGAGATGGAGTGCTTTAAAGCATGCCACCACTGGGCTCTGGAGCAGTGGAAACATGTTCTGAGGAATGGTAAATAATGCTTCTCTGACTGGTAGTTTAATGGATCAGTCTGATTTTGGTGAATGTCAGGAGAATATTACATGCCTGACTGCACTGTGCCAACTGTAAAATTTGGTGGAGAAGGATAATGTTATGGGTCTGTATGTCAATAGTTGACATAGACCCCTTAGTTCCAGTGAAGGAGAATCTTGCATCAGCATACCAAGACATCTTGCACAATTAACCTGCATTTTGTAACTGTGCCCCAGTGCACAAAGCAAGGCCCCTAAAGGCATGGTTAGGTGGGTTTCATGTGGAAGAACTTGACTGGCGTACACAGATCCCTGATGTTAACACAAATTGTACACGCTTGGGATAAATCAGAACAGAGATTCAGAGCCATGACCTCACAAAAGCTCTTCTAAATGAATAGGCAGAAGTCCCACAGATATCCTCCAAACTCTTGTAGAAAGCCTTCCCAGAAGAGTGGAAGCTGTTGTAGCTGCAAAATGGGAACCAACTCCTTGTAAATTCAAATTTCCTATAGGTGAGCCAATACTTTTGTCCATATAGTGTACCAATATTAGTCTATGGGCAACATTATGCTTGTAGTTCATGTTTGTTACATGGTAAGTTTATTTAATGAAATAAATGAAGATAAATTTCCTGCCACTGATTGATATAGACGTTTTGAATTTTAAGTAAACATTGTTTTGAAACGGAACATTTCATGTTATTCATACATTGTCTGTAACCGCATATCAAGTTCAGGGTTGTGGTGGGTCCCGAGACTACCTTCACAGGGTGACACACACACACACACACACACCCACACTTACAGATACCTTTTTTGAGTTGCCAATCCACCTACCAACGTGTGTTTTTGACTGGAGCTCTTTGAGGAAACCCACCCGAACAACACACCAAAGTCCTCACAGACAGTCACACGGAGGAAACCCACGCGGACAGAGGGAGAACACACCAAACGCATCACAGACAGTCACCCGGAGTGGGATTTGAACCCACAACCTCCGGGTCCCTGGAGCTGTGTAACTGCACCACTGTGCCGCCCTTGTTATGTTAGGTTAACGTTCTTTATTAGTGGGGACCTCACTCTAGAGATATGATGCTACATATGATACACTCTCACAGTCTCTGAAGCATTTTCACAGTGTCAGAGCAAATATTTTGCAAAGGCACTCAAAACCTATCGACTCATGCCACAGTAATTGTCATTCTGACAGAGGAAGCATTTAGTGTGAGGGTGTTAAATTTAATAACTATCATTACAAGTTTGGCATGAAAAGATAATCTAAAATGCATTTGTGCTAGAAGAGCAGGGCTAGGATGCTCATGGACTGGTTGGAATGGTTAGACGATGATTCCATGTGTCTGACCCGGCATGGTTGAAAAACTTTCAGATGTGGCCACACTCTGAGACACAGATAAATACTGCAGTTGGCAGCTGTCTCCCCATACTGGAATGAAACACACACACACACACACACTGAGGCACAGGCAGTGTCATGTTAAATGTTTTGTGCTGTGCAAGCATTAAGCTTAGTTGGTCTGTTGGAGAAGAGTGTAAGAAGGTCAGGAAAGATTCTGTGATAATTCAGGAAAGGAAAGTTAAAGAGTAATCATTGGGAAGGTATCTGAACTTTCAACCATGAATATTTTACATACTTTAAGTAGGTTGCTATACATTTGTTGAACATGTTAAAATTGCATATCATCACTGACCAGAGAAAACATGTATTCCAATTTAGTAGATTATTTTTTGTTTATTACGTACTGTGAACACAATAACTGTCCTTTACATTGTGTAAAAAAACACGATGAATGGACCAATAGAAATGCTACAAATTTACTTGGAATACTTTTTTTTTTTTGCATTGACTTCAGCCGAAAGTTAAGAAGGTAACTTCTCTTGTAAAGGTACTAGTTCGGAGATACATGTTTTTCTTTGAACAGTGACTATATATTAAATATACTGATTATTAAGAATGAGTCTTTTATATAAAGCACAGAACTAAGTCACTCTCCAAGAGACTAGTTAAAGTTCAGTGCATTTCCTGTAAAGTGATGAAAGTGATCTAACTCTGCTAACATGCTATCATCAGTGAACTAAAGGCCTGCTTTTTACAGTGATTCTAATTATCATGTGCCATGTAGATCAGCCACAGTCAGGGGAGGAATTCTAATAACAAACAGTTGTCTTTATGAGCTTGATTTTGTAGCAAGTTTACACTACAATACACATTCAAACCACCACAGTGGTTCTGACTTGGTTTCCATCTTTATATGATTCAGTTCCTTTTATTCTTTTTCTCTGTCATTCTGTACTTTTTGCTGCCTGTCGTTTTTTTCTGTTTAGCTGTTCTTTTCTGTCTCTTTCTCTTTAATTCTTGTAATCATTCTCTCTCTCTCTCTCTCTCTCTCTCTCTCTCTCATACAAACACTCAGTGACACATTGGATTAGTCTGAAGGGATCTGGTGACAACTGTCTTGGTGTAAACATTAGTTTGACCCCTGTGGTATTCTAATGTCACACCAGCATGACCTCTACATCAGAAATTTTAGAACTGAAGAAATCCCATAAGTGACTCTCCTGCATCAGTTGGTGTGAGTGACCCAGGTGCTATGGGAAGTTAGCTAAGACAGGCATGTCCCAACTCTATAATGTAGGGTGACCAGATCTGAGATGGTGAAAAAGAGGATACGCTCCAAGGTGGGGGGCTGATGAACTCTCGCCCCTCACTTCCGAGGTATGCTTAGTTGAACCTATGTGTGCTTTTAGGTCCTTTACACCTTTATTTGCTACACAAAACATGGAAATTTCTTTTTTAATTCATCCGAGAACTTACACTTATGTTTCGGCATAGCTGCTCGAGATGAGAGTAGGTACATGAGCTTTGCCTGACGTAAACAAGGACTACTGACGTGCAGACTGACCAATTAAATGTTTACAGAGAAGGTTATCGACCAATAACAGTAGCTCTACAGTCAGACCGTCCAATCAGAAGATTTTAGGCTACTTCACCACGCCCCCTTCTCACTCAAGCGAACCAATCGGAGTAGGGGAGGGCGGGACTAGTTTGTGAACGAAACTTCTCGAAGTTCTATGTAAGCTTTAGAAAAACAATATCCCGGAAGTTTGTGAAATTCCGCCCGGACATTTTTTTTTAAGTCTAAAAAAGAGGACATGTCCAGGTAAAAGAGGACGTCTGGTCACCCTACTATAATGTGTAGTTTAAACTAGAAAGCTTGTTGGCACGTTAGTCTCAATAACCTCAGACTGAAACCACAACTTTATCATGAATGTTGTTGTTGTTGTTGTTTGGATATTTGGCACTCCTCCCTCCAATTGCAATTTCAAACTTGTATAATGGCTAATAATGAATATTTAAGCGTTTGGCTGAACATTTAACAAGACAATTTTGAGATGCTCCAGATAGCACTGAGAAGAATAGGCCTTCCCGAAGTTTCACATAGACTAACAGATTCCAACAAGCTCCAGCCTTGCAATTTTTTTTTCTTTTGGCCTGTGTTTTATTATCAGTAGTGTATCCTGTACTGCTGAAGGTTTTGCTTTGTGGGTTTGTATAAATGACTGTATTGAGCTTCTCTTTGTTAGTGAAAAGCTTATCTCAGCAGGAAGCCTTGTTAACTATGTCGCTGATGCTAGCAGCATCTCAATCCTGGGTCTGTTTTTGTGTGTGTGTGTGTGTGTTTGTCCTTGTGTATTCGCACATTCATGTACAGTGTGCATTTTGTGTGTAAGTGTAACCGTGTGTGTTTGCTTTTTTTTGTGAAAGTGTGTGTTTGGTCCTTGTGCCTGTTTGTTAGCATCTGTGTTGTGCTGTTGTGTCTGAGCTCTGTGTGTGTAGCAGGCCGTAGACAGCAGCAATGGCTATTTTTTTTTTTTTCTTTCTTTCAACAGCTCCACTCAAAGCCTCTTTTTGTGTGCTGCCTATTGGACAGAGGAAGTGAAGAACATTGTCCTGTTCAATCCTATTCTCTCAGGTGGAATTTAGACGTCACTGCCAAATCGTACAGCTTACTGACCAAACGGTGCTGAAAAAGCTGAAATACGTTGTTCACAAAGAGAGGTTTTAACCAATGGGTTTAAATTCATTGGAACAGTTCCCACTAAATCTGCCACACTACAAAATCTTGGCAAAATATCTTTAAAATATTTAAAATGTTTTACTTCTTTTGATGAAGGGGTTTTGAGAAATTAAATGAAAGTTTTCTTTCACAAAACATCAACTCATAATTGTTTTTGGAGGCAAGCCATTGGCCACCCCTGGAAGGAGGATGTCAGAGCAGCAGCATTTTAGCTATTGGGCTCTTCATTCTCTTCCCTAACTACACTCACTTCTTTACCTATAAGTGCTCCTTTGCCTGCTGTTCCTCACTGAGCTCACACAAATAGGTACTTAGAGCTTAAACCAAGCAAGGAGAGTCATGTGGCCTCAGTTCATGTGGCTTGGGTCTTCTGCCCACCCCCACCCCCGGCCGAAGCGCTGGCTTCTTCTACAGCTCGTTACCTCTCTGGGGGCCCGGGGCTCAAGTCATGTTCTTATACTTGGTTCACTCATTTTAATGTTAGGAGCTCTGAGCTGAGGCAGAGATTTTAGCTCCGCCCAGCACATGCACAGACTGCTGATGTGGTGTTTTTAGCTCTGTGTTGATGGAATATGTTGTGCTACTTGTGACATTTCAGTATAATTGACTGCTTCCGAGTTGACTGTTTCCTCATCTTCGAATTGCACCGGCTAAAGGAAAAATAACTTGATGAATTTGTCTCCTCTGCCTTGCATCTTCATCCCATGATCTCAGTTGTTTTGTGTTGTTTTTTAAAAAATGAATCAGTTGACATACAGTGCATGTTTATCTTTTTACTGCCTTTATAAGTGTAATGTTGATCAATATAATGTGGCTTTACTGAATGAGAATGAAAAAACAAAGAAACAAACAAATACCTCTTTAATACCAAAGTGAAAACAGATCTCTACAAAGTAATGTACAGTAAAATAAACAAAAATTGTTTGTAATTTTGTAAAATGTCATCTCAAGTAATTGACTGCACAAATACTCAAATCATTCAAGTCAGTATTTAGTATGTTTTTTAAATATGTCTAGTATGTTTTTACTCCATTTACTCCTCTTTGCAAAATGGCCCCAGCTCTGTAAGGTTCACAGGGAACGGTCCTTGTCAAGTCCAGCCAGAAATTCTCTAGTGGACTAAGGTCTGGATTTTGACTAGGTTTTTAACCCTTTCAGAGTAGTCAAAGGAGGATTGGTGACCTCCCTCACTATTAATTAATAAATTAATTGATTTCGATAAGCAATAAAATGGGAAAATAAACTCAGAATACTAAACATATTAAAATCATTTCTCCTAGTTCTGTGCATCTGTCTGAGGCTCCGCATGTGAAGCTATGGTTGAGAGTAGAATACAGAGGAATAAAAAATTGTAAAAACGTGTAGCCTTGTCAAGTAGGGATCCATGGAAATGAATTATTTGTAACTGCATGGTACGCAATAATAAATTAGATTAGCTCCAGAAACTATATTATTAAGAACCATCTTATAATATTATGACAACACCCTCTACATTAGAATCAGTCCATTATTTTCTGTTAGATTACATTCTGTTCATTACATCGGCCCAGTGTCTGATATGGTCTGTCACAAACCACTCAATATGGGGCTTTCGTGTTGTTGCCATGAGGGTCAGCTTTCTAGCGTTTAAAGATTAGGCAGTGTGTGTTTGTCCTGTAGGGCCTGTGTTTGCTGTGGTCTTACATATTTAGAGTCCCTGTGTCTCAGATTAACCATCTGATTTAGTAAAAATTCAGATTGTTATGCAATGTCATCTGTTTACCCCAGACAGCCTGAACAATACACAAAAGACCCCTATAACAGCACAAAACTGGGTTATTCATTGAGGCTGTTTTTTTTTTGTGTGTGGCAGTTGCTTAGAGAGGCAGGCTGACATGTGGGTCGCAGCAATCCACTAATGGAGGGACTGAAAATGACTCATCATGTCTTTCATACCCAGTATGTCGATGTGGCTTGTATCAGCCAAATTTGTGAGGCACCTCTTATTTATTTATTTATTTTGTTGATAGAATAATGCTATATAGGTGTAGGCTAACTGATTTAAATGGAACATCTGCGATTGTGGGGAAATGCGGTTCTCTCTGGTTGTTTACATTCAGAAGCTCCACATTCTTTAATGGGGAACGGTGTGTTTCTGGGGGAAAACGATGAAGTTAAAAGTTTAACTTGTCTGTAAGTTTTCATTCACTGTTTGAATAACCACAGAAACTTTGGTTTTGAAGCACTTTCAGAAATGCAGTTAGCAGTTTCCTGAGTTTGGAGACATGTCTACCTTAAGTGATCTGAAACAGCAAAATAATTCAATATTACCCACCAATGGTGTAGAAATAGAGCCATATCATTTTGTGTTATTCAACCTTCAATTGAGTTCTCACCATTGTCTACAAAACTCCAGATGCTTCTGCCATGAGCTGAGAGAAAGAGAAGGCCTAGCATACCGGCCTGAGACAGTTCAACACTGGGGCTTGGTAAAAACATTAGACCAGGTTCCAGAGTGTAAACAGACCAGAGAGCAACAAATGGTGAGGAAACATCTTCTGAATTTTATAATGCAGTCAGTTATGGCCTAATGGTTAGGACTGAAATGTTGTTGGTTCTATTCCCATGGTCAGTAGGAAAATTAGGGGCGGTGGGAGTGAAGGAACAACACTGTCCTCCTCCCTCAATCCATGGCTGAAGGGCCTTGGAGCAAGGCACCGAACCCACAACTGCTCCCCACTCTGGGTGTGTGTTTACAGCCCCTAGTGCATTAGTGTGTGTGTGTGTGTGTGTGTGTGTGTTCACAGACCGGTTAAATGCAGAAAACACATTTCATTGTACGTTGTACAATGACAAATAAGTGCATATTAAAAAAATGTTTTTTTGATTACAATCCTGAACGTCGCTTTTAATGCAATCAGCTTATATGTGTTGACCAAAACTGTCAGGTTATCTTAGTTTTTGGATGTGTTTTGGGTGCAACCTTTATTTGTAGAAAATTTGTAAATCCATGGATTTGTAATTATCTTGAAATTATATTTTCCAACACAAAGAAAGGCACAAAGAAAAATATTTCAAACATTTTAGTGTCCTGCTGGGTCATATTCTGTATATACATTAAAAATAATAAATATATAAAGAAAAAATAAAATAGGAATTGATGCCTGCAGCACACTACAAACAAATGTTGTGACAGAATTATGATTACTACTTTCCTACGTCAACTTTCCTATTAATAACACCATTTAATCTTTTGGGAAGTGAGCATAATAATTATTGGAGAGCTGTTCCACAGTCATTGGTCACCACTGTCTGATTCTCACCTTCTATGAAGACACTATTTTAGCTCATGCACATTTAGGCCTGGCGTAGGCTTGTTGATATAACCATGAAATGGCAGCATATGTCTATGTAAAATAACAATATAGGCTTCTGTGTTGATGGTACCTTTACACATATTTCACCCAAACACATTTCCAGAAATAGGGTATGTATCTGTGTATGTGTCTCTCTCTCTCTCTCTCTCTCTCTCTCTCTCTCTCTCTCTCTCTCTCTCTCTCTCTCTTTCTCTCTCTCTCTCTCTCTCTTTCTCTCTCTCTCTCTTTCTCTCTCTCTCTCTGTCTGTCTGTCTGTGTGTGTGTGTGTGTGTGTGTGTGTATGAATTCTACGGTCAGCACTCTGAAGCACTTAACAGCTATTAATCTTTCTGTGTTTAATGACCCTGCACAGCACATGGCACTCATATCAGACCTTGTCTATGTTCAGAGGAAGCACAAAGCTATGGGGCTGACATGGAAAGGCTGAATAAACATGTATTTTTCTTCACATCCTAAATCATTTCTTTTTTCCCCATCACAACAAGTCATATTGTCTTGGACAGTTAACTTCAAAGTACAACAGGGCCTCCAGAAATCTTACTCTCTCTTCGTAAACAGTACTTTTCCAATACCATTGGTATGTGCAGTTGTATGGTTATATTATTTATATTTAAACACTGACCAGTGTTGGTTTAAATCAGGCTCTCTGCTGAAACTGTCAAAGCATGGGTATGTCTGACTATTTCTACTAAAAAGCTACAATGTAATATAACACATTGTTTGGTTCCAGTTATTTAAATATGCAAATTTGCCAAATAATACTTCACAGAGTCAGGACAAAGCCCTGAAAGTGTATGAAAACAGATAAAACACACACATCTGGCCTACAGAAAACTCCAGGTGCACTGAAGGTGAGCACTATGTCACTGTCATGTAGAGGTTTAGCCAACACGGCGATGATGTTTATCAGAGAAATGTGAGACCACAACTTCATCAACATCGTGTTGCAAAATACAACCGTTTCACTTAAACGTTAAAACGTCCTCTCTATCTGCGGCACAAGAAGAGAAACCGCACTCCATAAATCACCTCTATACATCCACCTCACACACATACCTAACTCCACAGTCTCTTGCAATTTCTATCTATTATTTTCTTTCTTTGTTCTTGACCTTTCTTATCAGAAAAACGCGTTTTCTCCAGCAACCAAGTCGTATGAATAGCTTTGGGTTATAGAAGGATGAACTGGTAATGATAGTTTTTTGTCATCTCTACCCCTCCCTCATTCTTCTCATATCTGAGATTATAGAGCACCACACTGTGCGTATGACTATACTATGCAAAGCTTGGAGGTCATGTATCCCAGACACACCCATTGCTTTGTCAAACGACCAGGAACCACCCAGAGACGCATGTGCTAATAAGGCCATTTCCGATTTTCAACCATTTTAAATGGTTACTGTTGCCATAAAAGAGGTACATTTTTGGGTCAGCAAAGGTTAAGTGATTAGTCTATCTATCTTTACACTTATATAGCACTTTTCTAGACACCCAAGGATGCTTTTACAATCCACACTGCTCAGAACACTCAATCCACACACACTGGTGAGAAGCGGCAGCCAAACACACACAGCGTACTCTCGACCAGGAACGACCGTCCACCTGGAGGACTGCATCGGGCACTAGGGTTTAACCCAGGACAGAGCGCCAATCCATATCTGGGCACACACACATTCACTCACACATACAGACATTCATTCACATACACACACATTCACTCACACAAACAGACATTCATTCACATGCACACTCATTAACTCATTCACTTTTATTAGAGGCCAATTCACCTAACCTCCATGTTTTTGGACTGTGGGAGGAAACCGGAGCCCCCGGAGGAAACCCACGCAGGCACAGGGAGAACATGGAAACTCCACCCAGATGGGACTTGAACCCAAGATCCCAGCGCTGAGAGGTGAACGTGCTCAGCACTAAGCCACTGTGCCACCGATTAGTGACAAAAAAGAAAGTAGAAATTTGCTAGATTTTAATGGGACTGTCATTAAAATGGAATCCCAAAGATGTTGAGGGTCCCATGAAGGCAGCTGGCTGTCTTCTTAGAGGTGCAGTACCACCAACTACTAAATTGTAAAATGAGTACAAAAAAGTACTCATTCATTTAAATACAATTAAAAACTGCTGTGCAAAAATCTGGCATTTTATTAATTTATTTGTTTGCAGGTATAGGTTTTTACATTTTATTTTATTTATTTCTTTTATCGTATGAGTTGATTGGTGTCAAAACAATGTGGGAACATTTTTGTATGCACAATTGCAACTGAGTGTATACATAACAATTATGAAAAATAAATAAATAAAATGGTGCATTGACTGCAGGCTTTTGTTTAGTCCAGGTTTCACTACTTTTTTGGAACAGTTTTCTTGCATACTCCTTATAGCAGCTGTCCCTTCTGGCTGTGGTTTGTTTTGGTGTGCCTACAGAAATTTGAATAAACTGCTGATTAATCGAGGAGTTAGAATCCTCCTTGTGAGCTGAATCTAGATTGGGTGCATATTGTGCTTGTATTTTGTTTGTTTCCTCTCATTACTGCATGGTTTTTCTTGCTCATTTTTGATCTCACTTGTTCTTTTCTTTGACTCTTACTCTTTTATTTCTGTACATCTTGTGACTTAACCCTGCTCCCCCTCCCTTTCTCCCTCTTTTTGGTTTGGTGGTTAAGTGATTTGTTCCAAAGCTTAATTTTAATTACTTTAATGGCAGCCTATCAATACTCTACATACTAATGCTGTGTATGCACCAACCGCAACCACAAAAAGCGTGTATATGTAAGCGCTGGGAGCTAAGTTTGACATGTTCGGAGAGCTTGTGTGTGTGATTGAGGGGTGTAGCGTTTAGGGAACGTTAGCAGTCACGTGATTCTAAATTTGTGCTCCATGGATTCAAGAAATGGCTTCAAATGGCTTTTGTTGTGCCGTGTTTTTCAGACACTCATTGGGGTATTGGTTTAAAGGTTAGACAAATGGGATTGGGATTGGAAACAGAAAAAATGGGGGTGGAGGGAGGGAAGAAGCAGCACTTTCTCCTTCATCAACATCCACAGCTGAAGCTCACAATGTCTTCATTTCTCTATATGAATATGTGAATGAACTTTCACAGGTATGACACTCCCTCACACTTCCACCACCATAATCCACCACCCGCCATGACCTTTAGCTGGAGCAGGGTACGAAGTCACGACCAAGAGAGGCCCAGCTGCTGCACAGAAGCCGAAGCTCTTATTCTGAAGGTCACCTTCTCTGTCTTATTAAGCTTTCCCCAGGCATCACTCATTACAGACAGTCTTTTTCATGCATCTTTTATATGAAGTGGGTCAGTTTTCTCCCCAATGCATAAACATGTGGGATGATTTGCCATGAAGCTCCGTGGTTCAGTGCGCGTATCTGAGCGGTGTCGTTCGCATAGATGTTAATTTCCCAGAACAATTGACCTACTTCAGTCCATAATCCAAATCCAAGTGCAAGCTGAAGCAGTGAAGATGCTACTTGACTCAACACTAGCACTCAGCATGAGAGAGAGAGAGAGAGAGAGAGAGAGAGAGAGAGAGAGAGAGAGAGATTTCTCTGACTGCTTAGTGTAAAACCAATGTGTTGACAAGTATACGACAAGAGAAGAGGGTGTGAGGCCTGATATCTCTCTCTCACTCTCTCTCTCTCTCTGTTTGTCTCCTGTTATCATCTCCTCTCTCTCTCTCTCTCTCTCTCCAATGCTGCCAGTAGTGGTTGAAGCTGACAGTGCACGTGTGTGCTAGGCTGGTATGGGCCTGTCTCTCAGTGGAATGTGTGGACTGTGCGTGCTGATGTTAATGTGGTTGTGCCGCTGAGTGTGTGCTGATTGTCTAACTGCCCGTGCTTGTGTGCATTGGATCGAGACGGGCGCCGTTGTATGGATGCACTTTCTGTTGCACTCACTCTTGCACCACATTCTTGGCATTCAAACATATTTTTGCTTTTTATTTTATAGAAAATTCTTATTGACATGAAACGGACTGTTTTGATTAAGTTAACGTATAATAGGATGCTTGTTAATAGTCATTATTGTGTTTCTGGCCTTGGTAAACAAATCAACAGTTACCACAGAATTCAGCAATATAACATGTCACAATATTTGTTGTGGTCTGGTTTTGAGCATATGGATTTTTAGCCCAGTGGGTCTTGCATAATTATTCTGTAAGACTTTGGTTTAGGTGTTGCAGCATATTTCAAATGCTCTGTGTTTGCTTTTGGGCGGCACTATGGCGCAGCAGGTAGTGTCGCAGTCACACAGCTGTGGGTTCAAGTCCTGCTCCGGGTGACTGTCTGTGAGGAGTGTGGTGTGTTCTCCCTGTGTCCGCGTGGGTTTCCTCCGGGTGACTGACTGTGAGGAGTGTGGTGTGTTCTCCCTGTGTCCGTGTGGGTTTCCTCCCACGGTCCAAAAACACACGTTGGTAGGTGGATTGGTGACTCAAAAGGGTCCGTAGGTATGAGTGAATGTGTGTTTGTGTGTGTTGCCCTGTGACCTGTGACCTTCTTGCCTTGTGCCTGGTGATTCCTGGTAGGTTCCGGACCCTAAACTGTATAATCGTTATAAAATTGCTGTGTGTCTGTGGCATATTAAAAACTTTCTGTGAATGTTAGGCCGTATTTAAACTGGATGTATATTAGTAATACTTATATTAGTATAACAAAATGTAGAAACTTAATCAAAATAATGAGTTTTTGTTGTATATTTCAGCCTTTGTAGGTTTTTTGAATGTCTATAAATACAAAAAACTGCTAGTGCATAGGGTGTAAACATGTGAATGGGTTAATAGGCTGAATCTGGACAGGCTAGCGCTCATAAGGAAGACTTTTCTAAGATCTCAAACAGATCTTTAAAAAGTTTGGAGTTTTCCAGACACAGATTAAGAATTAATCTACTCCTTGTGAAACCTCATTCCAATGTTGTTGTAAATCATTGACCAAAGCCTCTCTCTGAGGTCTGTGGGTTGACTAACAAAGGCATTACATCTATCATGAGAGAGAGAGAGAGAGAAAGAGAGAGAGACAGAGAGAGAGAAATGTAATAATTGCTCTTTTGCTGTACTGCGTAGGTGCAGGTTAGAAGGGTAGAGCATAGGTGGTCCGATTGGCCTCTGCACAAACACACACACACACACACACATACACACTCTCACAGAGGCAGACTCCCTGCACGCTTTGATCAGACAGAGTGTTAGACGCTGCTGACACTGTTCCGCCCACCTTATCTCAGTCCTGCCTCACACTCACTGCTAATCACATGCTTCATTCTCTCCAGAACTCTCTCTCTGGTTCCATTACTCAGAGCAGTGCAGCAGGACAGGGTTAATAATCATACCCCCCAGCACAGGCACTGTGACTCAGACCTCTTAGCCTGCCAAGAAAGCCTGCAGAGTTTAATTTTACAACACAAGGTTGGGAATGCTATGAAATGACTGATCTTTCAAGTCCGTCTGGACTTGCCATGCATGTCTTGTCATAAGAAGACGTGTGAGCAAGTCTGACCTGTATTAAAACCCTCAGGAACTCTTCCACTTTTACCTGACTGTGTTTGTCCAGAAGTGTAAAATGGGTCATGTAAGGACTTTAAGAAATGAAGAATGATAACAAATGGAAGTATGATCAGCAATTACTCATTAAGGCTCCAGTTTGCCGGCACTAGGCGTAATACCTGTGAAAAGAAATGACATTTTTATGGTTTCATTCAAAGCTAATATGCTAGTGTTTGCAGAACCTCAGTGGAATGAGCCCTCATTCATTCCTGCTTCTCATTAGTTGCTTGATTTAATAAACATCTTATGTAAATAAAGATTATTGTAGACAGAACATTTCTGGTAGAAATCTAAAGAGAGCACATCAGTGGAAGAGGAAAAGAGGAATGTTTTCCTGTATTTGAAACTATGGTTCAGAAATTTGAATAATTTTCTGAGTTTGGAATAAATAGATATAGTTGTAAGTGCCTAAAATCTATAATCTAATTATGATATTGAAGTTTTAACTGAAATAACAGTCACGAGTTAATTAGGCACTTCCAGATGGCAATGAATTCTTGGCCCAAATGTGGCCCACATTTGCAGTTCTCTTAAGGCCCACATTTAGCCTTGAATAACAGCTTTGAGGGTACGTCTGGTTGCCTCAACTCAGCCACAGATCCACCCTATAGTGGGCAGATATCAGGTGTGTTGTGGACCTTTGCCGATATTTGGCCCGTATCTGGCATCACACAATACATACCATAACCCAAATCTAGCCTGGTTCATTGGCCAAAGTCCAGCCCACACAATGCTTGTAAGTGCCAATACAACTATTTTGAATCGCGTCCCATACCTTTTACCTCTTGTTTTTCCATGTTGACTGTTATAAATTCTGGAATCAATTCCCTTCTAAATATTTTCTGAGGCATCTTTCTTTATGCAAATGTTATTTTATAGAAAATACAGGAAACAAATGTTTAACAAACAGCAAAAGCAAGTTAAGTCTTGTTTGAAGCAACTTCCTGCCATTTCACACAATTGTAATGGTAATTACTTGTAAGATATGTAGCTTTCCATGAAGCATATCACATGGACTCTGGACCTGTTCCGAGTCTGTTTGAAAGTTCTGGTTCCAGTGCTAGTTGAAGCTCGAGTCCTTGTACCGTTTGAGCGAAGTGGACATCGGTGTAATACGATGTGAATTGCTCTGGTCCTCAATAGTTGATTTGTTAATGGTGGTTCCCACTGAACCATGAGAATATCTGTCAAGACACTTGTTAGTCAGGTCAAACGCTATCTTTTCACATTCAGCCCTGTCACAAGCAATGCACATCTCTATGAAGTAATTCCGCTGACAGCTTTACTGCTGAGATTCTATAACGTGGTCTTTTTCTGCGGTTGGTCAATTTATTCATTTATTCATTTCTGAGATGAAATCAAGTCATGTTATGAGAGTTCAGGTTCAGTTAAACTAGACATCTGTCTCTGCTTGGAGAAAACATTATTTTAAGGACGTTTAACAGATGATACATTTTTCCGCTGAAAGGGAAGTAGTGGGAAGTGTCTGAATCACTGAGATAAGCCATTTATAAGTGAACTAAAAACTTTAAGGGGCATGTTTTGTTGATAGTTATTTTTTTGTTTGCTTGTTTTATCAAGAAGTGGTAGATATAAAAACGCATTTGTAAAGTTAATGATGTGCAAACGTGAACATAACACTGTATAAAAAATAACTGTCTATTTATTTGTTAGCCCATTTTATAGTGATATAACTGCTAAACTGAGACCATGTCTGTTCTGTGCAGTCAGTGACATACCTACGTAATCTCCTGTGCTTTTGCATTGAAAATCAGCTGATTACCATGTGACCAACCAAAGTTTTGACCACATTGTGACCTCATAGATAAAATGGGTGTGGTGGGGAGTGTTGCAGATGTTTATTATACAGAGTATAATACTCTGGTAGTTTATATATAGTTCAGTCTGTGTAAAAAGGAATGGAATTAAACTTTAAAAGTAATTAGTAACTTAATGTAACATTACTCAAATATAACAGATTAAAAATCATTGTTTAAATATACTAAGGTATGTGTGTGTGAGAGAGTGAGCGAGTGTCTCTGATTGTGTGGGCGTGTGAGCAGGTCTGCAGCTACCCAGGCCAGTCGCTTTGACAAGCTAGATGTGGATTACTCTCCATCATATCAGTTATGAGCCCCACTGAGGGCATAGAGAGAGTTAAAGTAGTCTGGCGCCTTCTTTCTTTATCAGAAAGGAGAAGGGTCTGTCAGGTTAACTGTAGTCTGGAGCATACTGACCTTTATTATGGATATGGGGTTGGAGAGGCTATGAGGTTAAAAGTAGACTGGAGGATACTGTCTTTTTTTTATCAAAATGCGTGTGTGGGGAGGGCTGTAATGTTTAAAGTAGTCTGGAAGCTCTCCTTTATCTCTCTTGTATCTTACATCTCCTTTTTTCTCATTCTTTTAGGAATTTTAGGAGAATAACAATTATGTCTCCTGAGCCATTACAGAGCAACCTATAAGTAATTACGTTTTTCTCTTAGCATTGATTCCAACGTTCATTTAAAAAAAACATAACAAAAAAACATACATTGTGAATCACTAAAACAGTTTCACTAACAATTAGATTTGTTACTAATATCAAGACATACATACACATCATTTCGCTCATTTTTACCTCCTGGGACCAGACGAAAGCTTGTTATGATAATGCCTGGGGACAACCGTGGGAACTCTGGGCTACATATGTGTGGGAATATAGACTTATGAGGGTGGGAACAAACTAGCATGCAGTTTCTGAATCAGTCCAATGCGCTGTGAAGGTTAAACTCAAAGTAAGCCCTTTAACATCATATGACAGACAGCAGTAGGGTGACCAGACGTCCTCTTTTACCCGGACATGTCCTCTTTTTTAGACTTAAAAAAATGTCCGGGCGGAATTTCTCAAACGTCCGGGATTTTGTTTTTCTAGAGCTTACATAGAACTTCGAGAATCGTTTCATTCACAAACTAGTCCCGCCCTCCCCTACTCCGATTGGTTCGCTTGAGTGAGAAGGGGGCGTGGTGAAGTAGCTTAAAATCTTCTGATTGAACGGTCTGACTGTAGAGCTACCGATATTGGTCGATAACCTTCTCTGTAAACATGTAATTGGTCAGTCTGCACGTCAGTAGTCCTTGTTTACGTCAGGCAAAGCTCATGTACCTACCCTCATCTCGAGCAGCTATGCCGGAAACGTGTCCTTTTTCACCATCTCAGATTTGGTCACCCTAGACGACAGACCTCTCTCTAGTCCATGAGTGTACCTGAAGTTAGCACGGCTAAAATGTCACCCAAAACACTTGTGTGAAGATCACATTATCGACAGTAGGAAATGTCTCTGGCAAGGGAAGACATTTTGCTGCTTGTCGTTGGTATTTTGGATATTAAGAGGACTTTAGGCCACTCATTAGAGGAATTTGCCATTGAGACCTAGAGGTTGTTGTATGCTTTATTGTGACAGACAACAAAAGTTGTCAACAGATTTCCATGAGATGAGTGTCATATGGTCAGGCACAGCCTGATAGGGCTATGTATGTTATCTCTATACTATACAAACACTAGTCATAATGGCACCTGTATTTGGTACAGTTTTACTGTGGAACCTTAAGTACATTGAAGACACTAAACCCCTTTTCTCTATGGCTTTACTTATTCTTGTTTTTAATTCATCCATCCATCCATTATCTGTAACCCTTATCCAGTTCAGGGTAACGGTGGGTCCAGAGCCTACCTGGAATCATTGGACGCAAGGTGGGAATACACCCTGGAGGGGGCGCCAGTCCTTCATAGGGCAACACACACAGTCACACATTCACACCTACAGACACTTTTGAGTCTTCAATCCACCTACCAACGTGTGTTTTTGGACTGTGGGAGGAAACCGGAGCACCCGGAGGAAACCCATGCAGACACAGGGAGAACACACCAACTCCTCACAGACTGTGACACTACCTGCTGCACCACCGTGCCACTTGTTTTAAATTCAGTATTCTCAAAGGAGTAATGATTCCACCTATGCTTCTGATTGCAGGTTATATTTATGCAGGAAAATAAAACCTAAGTGTACAGTCAAATGGACTGATACACAGCTCCCGTCTGAGCCTTCCCTGACTGTCAGCGGATGTGTGAAAATGAACACTTCCCTAATGTGATGTTTTTAACACTCTCTGCTGCTGTAAAACGGCTCTGCTTACATAACCTTAGCACACATGTGCCTCTTTACCTCAGTTTGACTGAATAAAACCTGCTTTACTTTTCCACAGGGACATTCTTAGATCAATTTTAAAATGGTTTTTATAGATCGATTATAAGATGGTCTTACTAAGTGGTCTTCCAGGAACCTGTGTTTTGTTGAGATTAGATCTTGTTGACCACATGTCTGTAAGTATTCTTTTTGGCTAGACGTCTGTTTTAAGCATTGTAAACGATAAAAATGGTTTGTGGTAATGGACTCATCAATCAATGCAGGATGAAGGGATCATTTAAAGTATTTAATAAAAAAAAGAAGCAGTAACATTAAGCGTTTCGGCTTTGCATCGGCACATTACAATAAGGACATACTGACCTTGTTCATGTTAAAAAGAGACTTAGAACTCAGTTCCTGTTTGATCTCTGTGTCAGCTTTATCTTTGAAAGTCTGTTGTCTCAAATCCTTGATGTTAAATATTAGTTTAAATTTAAAATCCGAGGCTCTGGATATTGATGTGTTTACACTTCAAAGAGTCTTCCCAGTTTTGATGAAGTGAATGTTTTTGTTTTTTGTCGTTTTTGCTCAAGTACACTTTTTTTATGTCAGGACTTAAGTCAAACAAACTAAAATCCAACAACTGCAAGAGTCATCAATGAACAAAGAAATGCTTTCGAAATAATGCTGTAGTAACTCTCTCTCTCTCTCTCTCATTCTCTCTCTCTCTTTGTCTCTTTCTCTCTCTCTCTCTCTCTCTCTCATTCTCTCTCTCTCTTTGTCTCTTTCTCTCTCTCTCTCTCTCTCATTCTCTCATTCTCTCTCTCTCTTTGTCTCTTTCTCTCTCTCTCTCTCTCTCTCATTCTCTCTCTCTCTCTCTCTCTCTCTCTCTCTTTCTCTCTCTCTCTTTCTCTCTCTCTCTTTCTTTCTCTCTCTATCTTTCTCTCTCTCTCTCTATCTCTGAATTAGTCTGGCTTGTTCTGCAGGAGACCCATGTCTCAGACTGTTATGGAAATTCTGTTGATATGGAAATCATCCTGTATATATACAATGTAAATGAATGTGATCATAGAGAAACATGCATTTTACATGTATTTAAGTCTAATAGTATCTTAATCTGGGCGGCACGGTGGCGCAGCAGGTAGTGTCGCAGTCACACAGCTCCAGGAACAGGAGGTTGTGGGTTTGATTCCCGCTCCGGGTGACTGTCTGTGAGGAGTTGTCCGCGTGGGTTTCATCCGGGTGCTCCGGTTTCCTCCCGCAGGCCAAAAACACACGTTGGTAGGTGGATTGGCGACTCAAAAGTGTCCGTAGGTGTGAGTGAATGTGTGTGTGTTGCCCTATGAAGGACTGGCGCCCCCTCCAGAGTGTATTCCCGCCTTGTGCCCAATGATTCCAGGTAGGCTCTGGACCCACCCCGACCCTAAACTGGATAAGGGTTACAGATAATGAATGAATTAATTAAAGAGTATCTTAATCTCCATCACTCTATCACTTTTTCTCCATCATTGTCTCCCTTTAGGTCACTGACATACACATGCATACACAGAGATGACCCTGAGCTGGGAGACAGGAAGTCCATATTTGGACACACTCCATTGGGAGCATGTTGGGAAAAATGCCAGAACTTTCTAGGAAGACACACACACACACACACAAAGAATATTTGCTCTCTATCATGTTCTCACTCATTTGCTTTACTTTTAAATTAGTGAATAATAACATGCAGTTTGTCATCCATTTTTCTTTGTTCAGCACATAAAGAGTTCTGTTGTAATTCTGCCAGAAGGGGTGTTTTCAAACTGACAGCTGACCATTGTTTTGCGATGTATCAAACTGACGTTGAGGTGGATGAATCTTTGTAACATGACGCATTATAAAATATAAATCAGGCTTACAGCTTATTGCCAGTATGTTGAAACCCATACTGTATTAGAGTTCACATATGCTCTTTATTAAATGATGTTATCATAATACAGAAAACTGCATACAAATCTAACAATAATTTATTAGAATTTGTGCCATGGCTAAGAGACAATTAACATGGCAACAAAATGCAACATAAAACAACATTCATTCATTCATTTATTGTCTGAAACTGCTTATCCAGTTCAGGGTCGTGGTGGGTCCGGAGGCTACACAGAATCACTGGGGGCAAGGTGAATAATAATGTTGATCAGAACATACTTCAGCCAACCTGGACGGTCCTTCCCTGCAAACATTATTAAAGGCAATGCCCCTGTCACCCTGCAAAATGGGTAAAGCAGTTCCCTGAAGGTTGAAACATTGAAATGGAAAGTCCAGAGTACTGATGTAAACTCGATGAAGAATCTCTGGAAGATCATAAACACCCAACTGATACCAGGACACCATACTCTGGTGTCCTGTGTGCGCACATATGATAAAGTCAATGCAATCTTGGTCCACCACACTTTCTACTAATGTTTGTTTTCTGTAACTGTAAGAAATTAATTTGTAAACGCTGTGTAGCCTACAGTGATTACTGTTATTCAAATTTAACATTTAATTTACTTAATTGTGATATAGAATATGTTAAAATGATGAAAAACACTTCATCTTAATACCTACTATTCATGCTAGTCCAACTTTAAACTGGGATGAGCAGCATGTTCTATAATTCTGATCCCTGCTGCACCTGGAGTTTATATTAGAAGATGGTGTGGTGTCTGTAAGAAGAACTTTGGTTGACCTCACACTTTTGTTAGAGCTGAACTAAAGATGGAATAATGTGTTGATGATGTGTAAAAACTTGTAAGTACTCAGAGATTGAAACTGTATAAATAAACAGTTCTAAGACATTGGCACAGAAGGTGTTTATTGAATTTACAGACAATGAAGTCTACACCTTAGTGTCTGCAGTTGTCAATGGAATTTATATACAGAGCGATCCGAGTGCAGCCATCGATTGGCTGAGGTTATTTACAGAGTCGTGTTAATGAGCGTTTACAGTATTTATTCATTCAGCGCAGTTTGTTTATTTAGTCCCACTTAGTGCAGTTTATTTCTGTAGTGTAATGACTTAATCTCCCATGGTGATGTGTCCCTCAGTGCTGCTCTCATTAACTATTCCAGTTTGTTTAGTGGCAAACATCTGTTCTAACTCTGTTCTCTCTGTTTATCTTTCTCCATCTCCCACTCCCTCCTTCTTCTCCAATCTGCCACTTGACGGACTGTGTGTGCATCTCAAGGTAAGGTTATGTTGAATCACTCATGGATCATCTTCACTAAAATATGAGAAAAGTATTGTTTGGTTTTATTTTTGGATCATTTCTTTTATACGTGACCTGTTTGTGAATATTGAATATTTATTTGAGCCTTTTTTGAAGTCAGTAAAGCAGGGCTTCACAAGGCAACACAAGTCCTAAATCAGATGGCCATTTTTTTTACAGTTAGATGCATAATTTTCATATTATTGCCGGCAAATGAAAAATTGTTTTGCTCAAACATTACTTGGAAATAAATGGTTTTACATTGACTTTCATTGAAAAGATAGTATTTAAGGGATGAGTACACTATTCTGCCTATAGCCCTTGACAGAGAGACAGAGAGAGAGACAGAGAGAGAGAGACAGAGACATATGGCATATGGTTGGCGGGTCAGCGTGTGACTCAGACAGAAGAACGCAATCCAACGCTTGTTGTGAGGTTAATGTTCTGTCACCATACATGTGAGGAAAATTCTGCTCACTGTGGAGTAGTCACACATCACGCTGTTCACTGACAGTCATGACAAATGAATTGTGCTCTAGTATAGGCCTGTGATACATTATGCCACAGCATGATACAGAAACATGCCTTCTATTGTTTTGATTGAAGTGGAGAATACTCCGGGACTTTAGCTTGTTCTTCCTGTCGATGTCACCATGGTTGTCGTTTTTAATATTGATTGTCAAACGTACTGTATGTGCTTTTCACTCACTTTCTTGTCTTTCACTCTCATTCTGACTTTCCAAAAGACAAATACAATAGACACACGTATATTGGGCCAAATTAGTTTAATCTAAGCATCTCAAAAACTGCATGTATGATATAATTATGCATCCGTAAAAAAAATAATTAAATAAATAAATAAATAATGTGTGAATATGTATCACCCAGCGAAAGAACTGGCGCCCCCTCCAGGGTGTGTTCCCACCTTGTGCCCAGTGATTCCGGGTAGGCTTCGGATCCACCGCGACCCTGGATAAGCGCTTACAGATAATGAATGAAAAGACTCTAAATAAGAAATCGTTGTTTGCATTAATGAGCTAGTGTAATGACTGTCCTCATTTTATGCCCCTGTTTTTAAATATTTGAGTTGATGTCTTCATCTGTTAAGTGACACAAGACACATTTGTTTTAATAATATTGCAGTATCTACCTCAGATCCTAAAAAGGGGATGAGTTTTATGAGTGCTGCTGGTCACTCACTAGTGTGGATGTACTGAGAGTGATGGAAGTTAAGTTGCATGCAAACCCTGAATCTGATTTGCTGAAGATGAAGAGCCAGAGTAGCCCTGAAATCAAGTCAAATGGAAGTTTACGGCTCTAATGCATCATCTGAATTCATGCATATTAATTTGTCCTGGTATGAGGGCTGTTTCTCAAACATACATACTGTGTTCACAGTGTTTAGGGGCATCCATCTTAACAGGCTAATTGTCTTTGTAGCAGAGCAAGCTGTGTTTGTTTTGATAATAGGTAGCGTGGTGTCTGGTCTCACACAGGGC
Organism: Hoplias malabaricus; assembly: GCF_029633855.1. Classification (NCBI taxonomy): domain Eukaryota; kingdom Metazoa; phylum Chordata; class Actinopteri; order Characiformes; family Erythrinidae; genus Hoplias; species Hoplias malabaricus. The sequence goes on along the minus strand of NC_089806.1, from coordinate 35,543,132 downwards.
TGGGCCAAGTGATTTCTCTGAATATGTAACACTCACAGAGTATGGATCGAATTTATTTAAAAAGTGAATTTGATTAGAGAACATTTCTTTTATTTACGCGTGCCATCTTAGCACCTGGTGTGTGTGTGTGAGTGAGAGAGAGTGAGGTAGAGAGTTGATTGCCTCTGTCTAGAAACCCTTTCTGTCCTCGCAGTGTTAAGTGAAAAGACAACTATGTGTGTGTGTGTGTGTGTCTGTGCTTTTTTTTTAGTTTTAGTTTATTGAGTGTATAAATATATATTTGTTGTAGGATGTTGTGAGACGCTGTGATTTTATCCCACACCATCCACCCCCTCTATATGTGTCATATGCAAGATTATAGTCTTTACATCAGTGAATTAAATAATTCATGGCACATCAGATCAGATTGGAGTTTGTCTAAATTATTCACCAAATGTTCATTTAGGCTCATGCTGTGCACAGCCTGCACCTTTACACTCTTATGTCTGCAATCCAGTCCAATAGCCTTCATTATACCGCTTCTGTTGTTGTTGTCAGGTAGAATAATTCAGTCATAGTCCATTACAATCATAATTCTAAAGGTGCAATGACTTCATATGCCCAGTTTACATATTTACTGTTGAGACTTGAATGCATTCATCCAGCTCTTAATGAGGTTAGGATCTGATGTCAGATGATAAGTTTCGGTTCATAGTCACTCCAAACCACCACCACCACCACCACCACTGCAGCCGATGCTTGGCATTAAGAGTCTGTGTGTCCAATTAGAAAAGGTTTCTACAAACGTTTGTATGTATAATGTACCTATAGAATCATAACACACAATTTTACATCAGCTTTTCCATTTGTTGGTCTTTTAAAAGGCATTTAAGCAGTTGAAGTTTGGGTTAGTGTTCTAGTCAATTTAAAATATAAATAAAGAAATAAGTAAATAAATACAAGGACATTTTTTTGCCTATCTTCATTTTCACCATAATTAAAGGAGCAACAGGCACGAGAGTTTGATTTAAAGTACACCCTCATTTAAACACACTTCAGACAATAGCCAGGCTGGGTTGTTAGTGTTGATTTATGTCTGAAATTTATAGCAATCCTCATCATCATTAAGACGAGAGGAGACATCTTATTTACACACACACACACACACACACACACACACACACACACATACGAATGTGCGTGCACACAGCGCTGATTAGTGGCAGCGAGTTAATAGCAAGAGGAGTGAGAGAAGCTCTTTAACCTTGAGTTCATCATATTAATGCAGAACATCTACATTTCTAGGTGTTAAGAACCTCACGGAAGTGGCTTGTAACTCAACAGCAGCGATGTCAGACGTCTGCTTTTGGCAAAGCTGAAGACCAGTTCTTCTGAGGCTGTAGCCTAAGCATTAAGATACAGCTTATGTGTCTTTGTTCAGTCTTTCCTAGCTCTGATTACAAATGCACTTCATTTGATTCTGAGGGTTAAGCTAGTGTTATTCTGTTGGTAAACATTCTCTCAGCACGTGCTAGAGGCTCAGACCCCCATGTGTATGCTGTGATTATATATTTAAAATAAAGAATTGCGGAACAAGCCACTGATATGTTTTGCTTGGACTGGGTATACCGGCTTAGAAGTTATGACGTGAACACTCTAACCCCCCACAGACATTCATGTTGTTATTTGGTTTATTATTATTTAATGTTTATTAATTGCAAGTAATGAATGACTAGCTTTCATTTAAGATGAGAATTTGTGTGTGTGTGTGTGTGTGTGGGTGTGGGTGTGTGGGTGTTCTTTTGTGTGTTCTTTCTACAGCATCTTTATGTCCCTGGGGAAGTGGGCTAATCAGATTGTGGTGTGTTCCGCTGTGTAATTAAATTACGCTTCTTGATGATTTTATGCAGAGTACGGCCCCTGTTTTGTCATGCTTTTGTACACTGTGTGACTGCATGTGTGCGAGTACCGTACGACTGAACAGTGTCTGTGATTTTTATTTTTATTTTTTTCTTTCCTTTGTACCGTCTTGGTATGGAATAATGCTTTGGACTTCTTAGGCATGAGCAGCTATAACATGCTTGTAAATCTGCTTTAAGCAGTGCAGTGGTAGAGCAGGTCAGCGGTAAGTGGAGTGAAGCAGCTTTTAATCAGGAGGAAGTGAGGAGGCCTGCTGGGATGTAATGACTCTTTCGTCTGACAGCAGTCTGCTGCTACTGCTGCTGTTATTGCTGTTGCTGGCCGTGCCATGACTGCTTCTCTTGTAGGCATTAGAGGGAGGAGGATGGGACAGGTACCTAAAGATAAAAGACAAAAAACATTCTATCAGTGGTTAGTTGATGCAACTTGGTGGTTAAATGGTTAAACGTATTAACAAATATGTGCTGAAGCTGACAGGGTTAATGTCCACTGATGGAGAAGACAAAGTGAGGTCAGTATTTTGCAAGATCTAAGGTTTAACAGTGTCAGTGGATGTAGGATCAATATTTGGCATATAACAGGCCACTGTAACCCCTTCTATCTGTGTTATAAATTATTATGAATTGCTTGTAAGGTGTTTAAAAGCTAATTATTAACCATTAATAAACAGATTGTTAAGCATTTACAAAGCATTATAAGTGTAGTATTAGTCCAAAGTAGTACCTACAGCAGCACACACTCAGACAATAGGTTTAGGAGAATTAGAAAGTTTTCTTTTTACAAGAATATTTAATAATGTATCCTATAGATTTATTTAATTAATAATTAAATATGTTTAAAGCTTAAAATTTATATTAGATATTATTTATTTATTTATTTATTTATTTATTTATTTGGTCATGAGGCGGGACGGTGGCACAGCAGGTAGGAATGGCACCCCCTCCAGGTGCTCCAGACCCACCACGACCCTGAACAGAATAGATCGTTACAGACAATGAATGAATGAATTAATCGTTTTGGTCATTTTGTTTTTTTTGGAAATTGTGCCTTTGTTTTTAACACATCCATAGCTCACACTACTGCACTAGGGGCTTTAAGCGCACATACACACCCAGAGCAGCAAGCAGCGCATCTGCACCCAGAGATTACTGGGGAACTTGGTGCTTTTCAAGGGTGGAGTGTTGTTCCTTCACTCCCTCTCTTCCCCAATGTACTGCTAGTGTAGGGGATCAGACTGGTGACCTTTCTGTCCCAAATCAGCTTCACTAATCATTAGGCCATAGCTGCCCCCTGCCACCCCCGACTATGGTTCAGCCTCACCTTAGATAATTAAGTTGGTGCCATTTTTTATTTATAGATAATGTCACATACTTTAGTCATGATATGTGCCATGTGTGAGGAAGTGTGCTATCTGTGTCAAAGCCTTAAAATCAGTAGCCACTATACTCATTCATTCATTATCTGTAACCCTTATCCAATTCAGGGTTGCGGTGGGTCCAGAGCCTACCTGGAATCATTGGGCGCAAGGTGGGAATACACCCTGGAGGGGGCGCCAGTCCTTCACAGGGCAACACAGACACACACACACATTCACTCACACGCTCACACTTACGGACACTTTTGAGTCGCCAATCCACCTACTAACGTGTGTTTTTGGACTGTGTGAGGAAACCGGAGCACCCGGAGGAAACCCACGCGGACACGGGGAGAACACACCAACTCCTCAGACAGTCACCCGGAGCAGGACTCGAACCCACAACCTCCAGGACCCTGGAGCTGTGTGACTGCGACACTACCTGCTGCACCACCGTGCCGCCCCCAATCAATTACATACTCAGTATATTTTAAAGCAGTCATTAAAATGGCCAAGGCAAGTAAAAGGGTCATATGACAGAAACAAATGAATACAGGAATAAAGCAGTAGTTTCTCTTGGTCAATCATTTCACAAGTTTAAATGTCAGCATCGCTGTCGTACATGAACCGGCAACATTCATTTCCCATCCACAGCTTGTGTATTAAACCATGTTTGGATATTCCAGCTGATTTACAGCTTCAGGCTCCTGAGTGACACAATCATAAAAGTTTAATATGGTTGTTAATGATCAGTGCTCCTCTCTGTGCCAGATGTTGTCCGGTGATTGACTCTAATGTAGGCCTCTGCAGTAATGAGGTCCAAAAAGGCTGGAGCCCTTCCATTATTCCACATCTTTTATTATTGTTTCCAGCTTCATAATGATAGAAACATAAATGCTAGCATTAGGTCGTGTAGGTCATCAGCGGCCCTGCTGGAAGGCTCCGCTCACAGATTACTAATGGACTGCTGTTTCCGAGTAGGGGTAGGGGGTAGAATGGAGGAGAGAGGAAGAGAGGGATGGATGGAGCACGATTGAGAGAGAAGATACACGCTGTTTGCTGTGGTTGTGACCTTGGATTCAGATGGGGTTGTGTGGGTTTGGCTGTGGTTCACTAACTGGAGGAAGATGAAATGGAAGGAAGGGGGCCATGAGGGAGGTGAGAACCAAGAAAGCAGGTGAAAGAGTGTGTGGCTGGAAAAACAGAAGTGATGGGGGTAATTAGAGGGAAATGGGGAAAGACAAAAAAAAAGAGAGAGAGCATGTTTGGTAGTGGGATCTCTGAGGTGGAGATGGCACCCATCAACCTTTGATAATACACACACTCAGGGAAAATGGCCCTGCTCCCAGCACTGCGCTCACTGGGTGAGGTGATTCATCATCTTTTGGCCCCAGGGGGGTCAGCAGGTCAAAGACTGCACCTGTTTTTTGACCTTCATGTTGATCTTTTTGTTCTGCTTAGCAATATCCTCACATAATAAAAGGCTTGTCTTGTATGTGTTGTTTCATGTGTTTGTCAAGTGAATCAGAGTATTTTATTTTGGTTGAAAGTATATTTTCAATGAAGTAAAGGGCTTATTGATATTTTTTTAATCATATGCAGATTTAAAAGCTTATTACATTACAAAACATAAGAAAAAAGTACTAAATATTAGTTATAAAATACAGTTAATCTCAGCTGGGTGAATTTTTTAATGATTATTTTTAATGAATGTATATAGTTTTAATGTGTAGAGTAGTATTGGTTGATATTGAGGAGGGTGTGTGTGTGTGTGTATTGTCACTTTCCAAAACCAAAAGAAAAGCATGTGGCTCCATTTTTGTCAAATTTTAACTTACCACATTCCTTCACTTTCCTTGTGTGAAAATCTCAAAATTATTTACAAACATAATTACTTGTGTGGCGCGGTGGTGCAGCAGGTAGCGTTGCAGTCCTCGTTCGAGTCCTGCTCCGGGTGACTGTCTGTGAGGAGTTTGGTGTGTTCTCCCTGTATCTGCGTGGGTTTCCTCCGGGTGACTGTCTGTGAGGAGTGTGGTGTGTTCTCCCTGTGTCTGCGTGGGTTTCCTCCGGGTGACTGTCTGTGGGGAGTGTGGTGTGTTCTCCCTGTGTCTGCGTGGGTTTCCTCCGGGTGACTGTCTGTGAGGAGTGTGGTGTGTTCTCCCTGTGTCTGCGTGGGTTTCCTCCGGGTGACTGTCTGTGAGGAGTGTGGTGTGTTCTCCCTGTGTCTGCATGGGTTTCCTCTGGGGGAAAAAAAAACACCAAAAAATCTACCAAAGGAGGATTGGCAACTCAAAAGTGTCCATAGGCATGAGTGTATGTATGACTGCATGTGTGTTGCCCTGTGAAGGAAGAGCGCCCCCTCCAGTGTGTGTTCCCACCTTGCGCCTGGTGACTCCTGGTAGTCTCCAGACCCACTGCAACCCTGAATTTGATAAGCAGTTACAGACAATGAATGAACACACACACACAGTTTGTTGTGACTGCAGTGAGTCTGTCTTTAGGTCATGACCCTATGCTGGATTATCTCAGTCTAATTTACAGGCTCAGATTAGGATTACAGCCTCCTCTCTGATCATCCCCCTTAGCGTAATTGATAAACTTTTAATCTTCCTGCACTGACTACATACAAATGAGCAGCTACTGAAATTCAGTGTTTACAATACATACATAACACGTGCGTCCTTACTGTACTTTTTATACACGGGCAGCTATGTCTTCAGTATTCCAACCAACACCCAGCCTTATAAAACAGTATTGAGATGCTTTAGTTAGACGTAGATATGTGCTCCAGATGAATAGAGACATGCTATGGTCAGAAGACAAAAGACGCTTTGAAGAAAAGGACAAAAAAAAAAACAGTAAATACTTTTTCAAAATAATAGAAAGTAGTAGTGGTCATATATAAGGTATCTAAATATTTGGACAGCCTACTTGTTTGGAGTGTACATATTGTGAAGCAAGACCCTGTTTATTTTGAGACAGTAATCTTGTGCAGTTAACCCTAAACCTGCAGTAGAATAAATCTGAAATATATTCCTATTAATTTGTTTGAATCCAAAACATAAATATTTTCTGACAATTTAAAGTCTATATCTTTTCAATTTTCTTCTCTAGGTGTCAAAATCTATGTGACATGGACATAATTAAAATAGGTAATAGACTAAAAGGCAGGAATATCCTCAGCGATGATTAACTAATATGGCTCCACATCTCACAGACTCTGTAGACTCACCTTACCTTTGCATAATGTGTCAGATGCTGGCTGATGTATTGATCTTAGACTTGAAAAACTGAGGGGCATCTGTGCTTTTTCTGGCCTTCCTCCTTTGCCACCAGCCCCATCCTCAGAGCTGATTAAACAGTCTGCCTGCAGTGATCACATCAGAGCTAATTAGCAGAGCTCAGGGTTTAGGAGTGCCTCCCGTGGTATGTTATAGGTGTTTTCAGAGCCAGAGCAGGGCAAGCAGACTGCATTCAATGATAAACAGTATTCCATCAGGCCTAATTAGGCAACCGCAAACCCACTTGCCCTCAGTGGTTTTAATGATCTTTTTGCCTCATTTGTCCTTAATTGAACTTCTCTATGGCAGCCATAAAGGTCTATAACAATCCATCATGGTTACTTAATGAATCAAAATAGTGTATTTGTTTTCAGCATTAATTACATTTACAACAAATTGGTTCTGTGTCGTGACATAAGCCATCGTTCAGTGTGTGTTTTAAATATGATCAGGACTAAACATGACTCACAGCTCTGTCTGATCAATGAGAGAGAGAGAGAGAGAGAGAGAGAGAGAGAGAGAGAGAGAGAGAGAATGTTTAAGCATTCCATAATGATTGAGGCAGATTCCAATCAGACAGGGGAGATCTGACATTGCAGCTTTCTGCTCTTCTGTCACTGTATTGATTTAAAAACAATTACACTCTGCTTAGCCATTCCTCTTTTGGTTTGTTGGCGTCAGCTGGGCCTTTCTCTGTGTATGCGTGTGTTTCAGTGCTCATTATGTATTCACATAAAGTATCGCTGTAATGTTTAACTGACATCCATTGAGGATGTAGTGTCTGGTGGTGGTGTGTGTGTGTGCATTTCCACAGTCCCCTGAGGTTTAACAAACATTAGGAAGTCTTTCCCAGTGAACAACCAGGCTGCGCAGCTCCTTCAGTAATAAATGACTTCCGTTGCTTCCTAATGCACAGCTGCTGTTGCTGTTGGTCAAGGTTTTATTGCATATGTTAAGAACCTTTATTGTTATAAAGTCCTAATCTTATTATATTCTGTTTTGCTCTGATCGATTCTATTCACATGAACTGTCAAATTAACTTTTTATCTTTTTTGTATTTACCATGTTATTTGAGGCTTAAATAAGGTATTAAACCTTTAAGGGTAAAAAGTCTCTTCTGAATAAAGATGAAGCACACACTACTTACGCTGCATGTTCCTGTTTGAAGGTTAAATGATGACTTTATGGTGCAGTTTAACATTACTACTGCAGACAAAACCAGAAAAATGATTAGACAAATAGACAAACTAAAAGTAAACGCATCTATCAAATTCTGAAGAAGCTGTGACTGTAGACGTACTTAAACATCCCAAACTGTCCTTGCCCTTTAAATAAGCTTTTCAGTCAGCAGCTGTGACAGCAGAACGAACACTGTGTGTCATATAATAAATAATACATTACAAATATCGTACAGGGCGGCACGGTGGTGCAGCAGGTAGTGCCCCGGTCACACAGCTCCAGGGGCCTGGAGGTTGTGGGTTCGATTCCCGTTCTGGGTGACTGTCTGTGAGGAGTTGGTGTGTTCTCCCTGTGTCTGTGTGGGTTTCCTCCGGGTGCTCCGGTTTCCTCCCACAGTCCAAAAACACACGTTGGTAAGTGAATTGGCGACTCAAAAGTGTGCATAGGTGGGAGTGTGTGTGTTGCCCTGTAAAGGACTGGCGCCCCCTCCAGGGTGTATTCCTGCCCTGCGCCCAATGATTCCAGGTAGACTCTGGACCCTGAATTGGATAAGCTGTTACAGATAATGAATGAATGAATGAAAACGTACAGAATATTTGTGTTGGCTGCTGATATAGAGACACAAAGCGTAACCATATGCATGTCAGACTAGATTCTAACACCTCGTTACATTGTTAAATAACTGATTTGCTTCTTTTTCCAGCTCAGTGTTTTTGAAGTAAGGACTGTGTTTGGTCCTATAGATTCATAGATGTTTTTGTTTGTATGCCTTTATCTATAGAACTGAGCACTGCAGACACTAAAGCATATAGTGTACAGTGTGCTGTTGTGTTGCACTCGAGTTTCCTGCAGATTGGCTGCGTTTAGTGCCTGTAGAGCTCAATCAGTCGCTTTTGTTCCATTCAGGCTTCTGCCAAACACCCAGCTAGCAGGGGAGAATCCATGAGGGTGTTGGTGAATTGAAAAGTTCATTCTCCCCATTTCCCAGCTTTTCATTTGGAAACACTCTCAATATCCTGTCAGCTTCTGAACAATGCAGTGCACTCAGTCAGACTCTTGTTATGGACGTCAAGTCAGAGCTCACATCGAAACTTGAAGGCTGTCCCTTAGTGCGGCGTAGCTGTTCCTTTAATACTGTGTTTCTGAACTCAATTACCATGTCTTTAAAACACCATCCACAGTTTCATGCCTTTGATAAAAAGATCGTAATGAAGACTACCCTCCTGTCCGTTATCACCCCTTTAATTATGATTGAATTAACTCTCTTTCTCTTTTGCTTCCTCTCTCTCTCTCTGGCATTATGAGAGGCCTGTGGAGATAAATGTGTTTCTGACAGATCTTCTCACGCTAATAAAACAGCAGGCTTTGCCTTGGTCATTAGTCTCTGCTCTGTAAATAACAGCCCTGCCACATAACCCCAGCTTGTTCAGAGAGCATCCACCTGGAGCCATCGCATGTAAGCTCATCACTTTTTTTTTTGTTCTTTCTATTTATTTTACAAAAAATAAAGCCTCTGTTTTTAAATAGAAAAGATTTGTGGAATTAATGGCCTTTTCTCAAAGCCCTGGTAGTGGATGAAGTTGACCTGATGGATCGGATAGTGCTAGTGTGGGTTTGATCACTTCTCTCTCTACTGCAGTGTGTTAAATAATGCTTCCGCAAACAGTTTTTTTTTAAGTTTTAGAAGACGTGGGATGGCTCCCTTCTGTAAAGCTTTTGCTGTATAAATCAGTCTTGGTGTTGGTTAATGAGTCGCGCGTGGGCCTTTACTCTGCCGGTGTAATTTAGCTTTAATGCCTGTGGCCCATGGACACAGCAGAGGTCATTTTATGCTAAACCCTGCACTTGAATTTTCTTATGCATGTCTGCAAGCTGTTCTCAGCCCTTTGGTTCACTGGTCGAAACCAGAAGTCTAAATTATAATCTTAGTTCAGCTATTTGTGGACAACAGCTTATCATTTCTTTACAAGTTAAATTATTATTTTTTTAATCATTGTGAATTTAGCACCTGGGGCTGCACGGTGGTGCAGCAGGTAGGTGTCGCAGTCACACAGCTCCAGGGACCTGGAGGTTGTGGGTTCGAGTCCCGCTCCGGGTGACTGTCTGTGAGTAGTGTGGTGTGTTCTCCCTGTGTACGCGTGGGTTTCCTCCGGGTGCTCCGGTTTCCTCCCACAGCCCAAAAACACACGTTTGTAGGTGGATTGGCGACTCAAAAGTGACCGTAGGTGTGAGTGTGTGTGTGTGTTGCCCTGTGAAGGACTGGTGCCCCCTCCAGGGTGTGTTCCATCCTAGCGCCCAATGATTCCAGGTAGGCTCTGGACCAACCGCGACCCCGAACTGGATAAACGCTTACAGATAATGAATGAATGAATTTAGCACCTTGTGTGTTTCAGTGACCAATGCACTCTTTCAAAAATTCTCTTGTTTCAGTTTGTTTAATTGTGAGCTTTTATGGGGTTGTCATGTTTGTATGGTGATGTTCAGAAGATAATAAAATGTATAAACATCAGCATCATAGAAGGGTTTTTGTAAAATAATTGTCAAGAATTGAAAACTATTTAAACAAAGCATGTATAATTAAACACAGAACAAAACATCATAAACAAATCTAACTGTGTTTGGAAAACCTTGTCCCCAGTCTAATACATTGTCTTGAGGATAATTAATTAATTAAATCATTCATTCATTAATTGCTTAAGTGTTTATCCAGTTCAGGGTCACGGTGGGTCCAGAGTCTACCCGGAATCGCTGGGCTCAAGGTAAAAACACACCCTTGACGGGGCGCAAGTTGATTGCAGGGCAACACACACTCACACATCTACTCACACACTCACACCTATGGACACTTTAGCATGGTCAATGTGGGAGCACACTGAATTCCTCACAGGCAATGACTTGAGGCAGGACTCGAGTTGCCACAACCTATCCTCATTCACTCATTACCTGTAACCATTTCTTCAATTCAGGGTCACAGTGGGTCTGGAGCCTACCCGGGAACACACCCTGGAGGTGGGCAGCAGTCCTTCACAGGGAGACTCTCTCACACATTCACTCACACCTCTGGACACTTTTGAGTCGCTAATCCCCCTATCCACATGTGTTTTTGAACCGTGGGAGGAAACCGGAGCACCCGGGAACCCACTCAGACACAGGGAGAACAAACCAAACTCCCCACAGACAGTCACTCGGAGTGGGACCCAAAACCTTCAGGTCCCTGGAGCTGTGTGACTGCGACACTACCTGCTGCACCACCGTGCTGCCCCTTGTATTAATTTACTTCTATATTTAATGTTCTAAATGTTTATAAAAACTCCTTATGCTTCTTTAAAATGCCCTCATTGTGGACACAGGCGTTCCATTGTGCACACAGCTTGCTTAAAAGTGTGAAGCTTTTGAAGAGCAGCATATTAGTGTAAATTCACCATGCCCAATGCCAGGTGACTGCTAGAAGGCCTGTAAAGACCTCCAATCTTTGGTTTAATTTGGAGTGGTGTTTGCGGGCCCTCCGTCTCACACGGCACAGCAGGTGTTGAGGTCAGCAGCTCAGACTTGACTTGTGACTTTTTCAGAAGATGAATCTTGAAGCTCAGTTGTGCTTTCATGCTTGAGTTCCTTCAGATCCTCAAACTATTCCAACATCTAGTATTAAGCCATACCAGAATTAAAGAAGCTGTTACAGCAAAACACTAGGGATGAACCCTGTAACCCAGAGAACCCAACTGCAGATCTATCGACACAGGTCTGTGGTTTTACAGCACTACAGCTCTATACTTGACATAAAGGTTAACTTTCGCAAATAGACTTGCATACATTTTTCTAAATGCACTGATGTGGTCTGTATTTAGCACAGACTAAATCAGTCTTTCATTACAGTAGTACTGAGTTGTATGCAGTGGAGTGTTTTATAGTAATGATATAATGGTTTAACTGTGGATTATTACAGTTAGCCACTCACATACCTTCTAATATAGTTCCAAGAATAGAGCAGCTTGGGTCAAGGGGTGGGTGGGTGATATTAGCTGGTAATTATGGGTAATGTAGGAGCATAACTCCAGATGTTTTACATGCTTTATTTACAGAATCTGGTTTGAATAATTATATGTTGGTAAATCAAAGGAATGTTGTCCAGGCAAGCAAAATCACAACCACAGCTGGAAATCACAAATGCTGATCTACCACCTCTGTTTATGGTTTCTTCTCCTTTTCACTTTCCTTCCAGTCCTCTTGTTTTTCATTTTCCCGTTCCCTCTTCTTCCTACGTGGAGTCTGGCTGTAATGGAGATCCTGCACCATTAAAAGACAATGGCTTTTTGTTGTTTGCAGCTAATGTGTCTGCTACCTGGGAAGCGAGGGTTAGAGGGTACACGAGTACAAGAAATTAAGTAGGAACTAACAGAACAGAAATAATCAAGGAGACACATCATTGTAAAATATCTACCACATGATCAAGATTTCCAAATCACCCATCTTGATGAAGGTATCCCACCACGGTTCTTACAGCATGTTATAACCCATGACATTCCACTCTTTGCGTGAGATCTGTATGCTATAGTGCACTGCTTTAGAATAGAAAGTGTCTACAGGTATTTTCATGGATAAACATAAATTAAGGGCACATTCCATTGGAACCCAAATGATGGCTCCAGGCTACAAGGATCTTTCATTGGTTATAGGTATTGAGAACATAATAGTGCCTATTACCTCTAATTATGGTAGGCATTGCTATTGTGGTTAACTAGTGTGGAGGGTTTCTTTTGAAGTTTTCCCCAGGACTGTTCCAGAACGTCTAACATTACTTACATAAGAATTTAAATTTGAATTCTTCAAGCAAAGGCTTATCATAGGGAGCTGTGTCTAACAATGTGCTAATACACATATCTGACCTAAAGCCTCTTCCGAAGCTGTTTGAAGAGGTTCCCCAGGAATGAAGGGTTCCTAAAGTGGTTTGGCTCAGTAAATACCAGAAAAGACCAGACTTAAATTTGTTTGTTTTGAAAAGATTTCACAGTGGCAAATTCTTATTCAGTAGTGTATTCTGATCTGTATTTATTCAATTAGCAGTTAGCTTTTCTGGACTATTATTTGAATATTATACTGAATATTTACATAACATCTGGTATTTTGATGTGTGTAAAAATACTCTGGTGTATGCCACAAACATTTCTCTCCAGTCTATGAATTACTTTCTTTTTGTTAGGCTAATAAAGCTAGGCTAGTCCAGTTCCCCTAAGCTGTATTGAAGCCCATTGTGGGGGTTTCAAGTCGTGTAAATCACTCTGGCTTTATGCCCTATTCCTGAACCTTAGCACAATCAGCTGCGAAACCACTTTAAAATGTATTCATCACAGTGACAAGAGCTAATGTTTTAGCACTTTAGCTTGCTGTGCTAGCTCAAAGTATGACCTTGCATAGTATGCAAGCACTAGCACTGCAGGCAAAAACCTGCCATGTGTACCTTTAAATCTGCCCATGCCCTTCAAGTGATTAATGACAATCAATATTCAATTATCAGGTCTGTGATGTGCCAGAGCGAGACTCTCCTGATGGTTTGTAGTTCCGGGCTCACAAAAAATGGGAGGAGTGATATGTGGTCATTGACATTCTTGGCAGCATTTTCCTGCTTGTGTAGTTCATTTATTGTCATGTTTTAGTCAAAGAACATTACACTGTGGTTGTAATCATTTGTTATATTGTATACTGCAGTAGTTTATATTGTATTTTGCAGTAAGTTAAATTGTTTACTCAGTAAACAATATACTCTTTACTCTTTGACCTGGGAATCAAAATCAGTTTGTTGTATTGTACTCAGTATGAAATATTCAATAAGAAATTTCAATCACGAACAGAATCCTGCATCTGCAATCTAGACTAACCACCAACTGGCTGTTTAAAGTACATTCTATATACACGTTGTAAACCTCTGCACTTCTTAAATAAGTCTGCACTCAAGTAAATACTTGGGGTATTAGGCATTATTGGGAATAAAATCATCAGTATGATTTAGATTAATTGCAATCATTTATTTGCTGATGTCTGACACTCAAGTAATAAAGTATTGATTTTTCTGCTTAAAATATGTGCAATAAAGTCTTAGCTTTAATTAGATTCAGCTGAATGATTTATTACTTTCAGTAATGCAGGAGCATAGCCATGAACCATTAATATGATCAATTTATGAAATAATGATTAATTTCTGCCTTTATAACAAACTGAAATACTGATGGACACAAGCTACAGCAGTTTATACTCTTACATATATCTTGCACTTGTTACGTTCTGCTCTTTTGACTGTACCTGCCCACCTTTGTTTACATTAACCAAGTCTCTCTAGCTTGCCTCCTCTTATGAATACACAACGTGGCCAGACCCACAGCAAGAAATCTTTTTTTCACATCTATGAATGAATAATGCAAGCTGCTGTAGTCAGGTATTGAGATGACAAGACACAAGTATGTACTACCTTAAAAGTATGAATTGAGCAGGCTAGTGCACACAGTTAACATTCCACAACATCTCTTACTAACAGGTGATTAACTGGTTTTATGAACACATAGGTCCTACCAAGATGCATTTGCAATGCTGTGCACTATTTGTTTCTCAAAGGCTCAAATACCTCCTTCCACACTAGGTAGTATACAGTGTACATCAATAAATAAAGGGGTATGTGCTAAAATATTGCATTGTGTGTCAGATAATGAAACAATTTATGTGGTTCACGTCCCACTGTTTAACATTTAGTGCACTGCCTGAGTGTAGTGTATAGTTTTATAAAGTGAAAAGCTCCCTGTCTGTTTTGCAATGGATTGTAGGAGAATAATGTCCAATATTACAGTACTCAAATATATTACTATTCTCAACTTTGACACTTGTAACTATACTACATGCTCAAACACTAGTTAGAACTAGTATTAAGTGTACAATTGGGGCGCAGCTTCAGAGAACAAGTGGAAAGGGAGAAGAGGACTCGGCGCCGAACCCGGGGGACATTGGTGTAGCGTGTTTGACTGAAACCAATTCCAGGCACAGTTCCAATTCCAAAATCAGCACAGATGACAGTTTGGCTGTTTTGGCTGCATAACATTATACTGTTGTAGAAGGTGCCAGGTTTAAGCTGGCCCTGTTGGGATGCTGGAGTTGTTTCTGGGTGAGGCTGACAGTTGAGTGTAGCCTACATATTTCAATCATTTTTGAGAGGGAAGATAGGAGCGGTGCCAGTCTGTAGTTGCTGATGTCAGAAGTGTTGACTGTGGCTGTCTGAGTACAACACTAGCAGTCTTGAATGCAGCGTGCCCAGATCCTGGGCTTAAGGACGTTAATGATGTTAGTGATGAGAGGAAACAGGTCACTTGAAACTGTCTGAGCTAATGTGGAAGGAATGAGGTCCAGCAGGCAGGTGCTTGTATTTCTGGATGCCGGAGGAAAGAACAGAAAAAAAAAAAAAAATTAGAGATTAATTTGTCAGAGTCATGCAACTTTCTCCTCAAAGAAGGGGATTAAAAAAGGTGATGGGTGCTATGAATGTACTCTTTATGTTTTTGTATCATTTTTTTATATGTAAAAGCAGATAGAGCAGACAGACACACAGCAGGGAATGTTTGTGTGTTGAAACCTTTAGTGACCTTCTGTGTCGTTTTGCATCTGTTCTTACTGTTTGCCCTGTCCTGTATGTGCCTCGTGTGTTTGTGTGCATTTACATGCTTGGTCCCTGCTGCCTGTAAATCTACCCCAGCTCTTTCTTAATGTCAAAATCTGTTGATACAAGATGCCATTTGCTGAATTTAAAGAACATTCTATCGTGTGTCGCAGGATCACAGTAGCTTGGCTAAGGATAAACTGACAAGACACATGTAGGGTCTGTTAAGAATGAGCATTTGTGCAGTCTCAGTGAAGGACATCGCTTTTATGGCACAATGTGGTGTGATTTGAGTGCAGGCAGCAACTATATATTTATCTGATTTAAGCTGCAGAGACCTGGAGGTTGTGGGTTCGAGTCTCACTCCGGGTGACTGTCTGTGAGGAGTGAGCCATGACCCACCAATCAGGGTGGGTGCCAGGGTGGATCTATTCAAATTTCCTTATTGTGACATCACAATAACCAAACGGCTCATAGAAGCATATGATTCCTGACACTCTTTCAACATGAATGGATGTTTTTTTTTTTCCATGCTTGGAGTATTTATAGGAGCAGTAGAGACCCTAGTGGAAATACAAAAGCATGCAAAAAGTGAGTTTTGCATAATATGTACCCTTTAAATTTCAATAGAAATCAATATAAAAATATTTTATTCCAAGTAATTTTGGAGCATTTCTATTGGTCCATTCATAATGAATTTTTCACACAATGTGTAGGACAGCTACTTTGTTCAAATACATGTTTGTTTTTCATTGGACAGTGACGATATATGTATGTTGACCTCTGCTGTAACAAAAAGCCTTTGTAAAGCCAGACATAATGATTTTAGTGTAGGGGTGTCGACATTATGGCTGGAAATTCTTATTGGTTTATTATAAATTATCTTTAAGAAAGTATTTTTCATTCTTAATTTAAATACACAATGCCTCAAAGTCTTTTTCTAAAGCCAGTGACTTTACAGATAAAATTTGAAATGATTTTTACTGCTCCAGCACAAAGTTCTTTTATATTAAACACTCTGAACTCAAGAAGAATATAACCCTTGAGTAAGAATCACAGCGAATGTATTATTTTACTCCCAGTGAGAATCAAAGACACAGATACAGTATTGGTTTTTACTCAGCGTCTGCATCTTTCATTCTCACTAATACAAAACAAAGCTAAAAAGAAGTGTGTGGTGGAGTTCTAGACTCAGCTTCATGCTCCAGGCATTAAAAGGAGCAAACAAACCATGAGCCACTATTACAGTGTTGTAACTCATTCAAGCATGTGTGCTAGTATGTTTCACCCGTCTCATCAGCAGCTGATAAGAGCGCAAACTTAGAGCGAAACTGAAGTGTTTTTGCATCTCTCTGACCGACTAACCCATCCTTCAACTCTGTGATAAAAGCTGTGTGTGTGTGTGTGTGTGTGTGTGTGTGTGTGTGTGTGTGTGTGTGTGTGTGTGTGTGTGTGTGTGTGTGTGTGTGTGTGCGTGCGCAGCATACAATATGAACAATGCATAATATGTTTGTGTGATGTTGGTCATGAACCCTTCTCTCTTATTCCCAGAGCAGATGATTAGCCTGGTTGCCTTTAGATCCCTCCTCCTTTAGCAGATTTTTCACTGACAGTAAAAGAATAGAACAGAAACATGTTGCCAAATATGCGTCCAGATCCTACCCAGAATCTTTGTGTGCATAGCAGGAAAGACACCCCGGACAAGTGCCAGTCCATCACAGTCACACACACACTAACACTTATGGACACTTTTGCAGCCAATCCACCTACCAGCGTGTGTTTTTGGGCACAGGAAACCGTTACTCCCATAGTGAACCCATGCAGACACAGTGGATTCCTCACAGACAGGATTTATCCCACAACCCCAGGACCCCGGAGCACTACCGCTAGCACCACCCTTGCTGTGTTCAGTCCCTCCAATAAAGAGCCACAGTGTTCCTTTCATTGTTGGATGCAGTTCAATAGCTCCTGAGTAATTAGAATATGGATTATGCAAAATCTTTTTATTATTTTGTTTTCTCAGTGTAGCGATTAAAATATTCATGTGTCAAAATGTTTGTTCGCTACAAACAAATCTATGAATATAAATGAGCTTCCACGATCACCTTCTTCACTGCCATCAAAGTGAAGGCAGCAGCAACACTGAGAAACCAGCTTATTACTGGAGAAGAGCGTTACATGACAAGAAATAGCTATTTTGGTTTCAGCATTAATGCTTTAATATATCTGAGGTTAAGTGCAAAGGAAATGGCGCCATTGTTAATAATCTACAGTGTTCTTGGGGTTGGACTGAAATCCATTTAGGAAATTGGCCACGAGATATGCTGTCTCAGGAAGTCTCCACATGGCAGTGTATGATTTTCTGTCTCTGCTTATTGCTCACTTTCTCATGCTCTCTCTGCCTTTAAATTAGACTTGACAGAGATTAATTGCAAATAATTTTTTTTACTATTATTATTTAATAAGCTGTTTTGAACAGGCTAGTGCTCTCTGCCCATTCTACACTGTTATGTAAAAATGACTGGAGCCTCAAATGGTGTGACCTGTCAGACCTGTGCACTTCTTACACACCTAGAAGGTATTTTACCCACCCACCCCCATACACACACACATAGAGAGAGAGAGAGAGAGAGAGAGAGAGAGAGAGAGAGAGAAAGAGAAATGAGGTGGGGGTGGGGGTGGGGGTAACATCAGCATGCAGTCACTCAATTAACTACTAATCCTCTGAATGTAGCGTGACTCTCTCTCTCTCTCTCTCTCTCTCTCTCTCTCTCTCTCTCTCTACCCCCCCCCTCTCTCTACCCCTCCACCCCATCACCCCCCACCCCCTGTATGTCCCCATGTGTCCTTTGCTTATGTGTCAGTGTGCTGTCTTGTATCAAATAATCTTCTTCATTAATATCAGCAGAGCAGGAAATTGCTCCACGTTTTGCTGGAGGCTGTTTCTAACTCTGGAAGATCTGAAGCAATCTAATCATTAGCCTTATTCTCTTTAATCTTCCCACCTCTCTGTGTCTGAAATGCAAACTCTGCCTGTTCAGTAATAAGCCCACTGAGAACCCACAGTTGGACGTGTGATCACCAGCGGTCATTAGTAAAGTGGAAGAAAGACGCTGTTAGACCCATGGCTCTTTCAGCATTCCCATATCTAATTTATTTAAAAACTGGTAAACCTGAATGTAAATACCATAACTGTTAAAATAGCAAGTATGTCTAATGCATTTAAACATTACTTTTACATTAATTGTGTTGTAACCTATTTATATTCTGAGAAAAATTGTGTTATAAGCAAACCTTACAGAGGTAGGAGCTTCCCAGAAGCTAGTTAGTGTTTTGCTAGTTTCTCTCAATCTGTCATTTCTGTAAAAGTCATTGAAGCTCTGTTTGATTAACTACATGTGAGAGCTTTATTTTATTTTATCTGTAAGCGCTTATCCAGTTCAGGGTCGCGGTGGGTCCGGAGCCTACCTGGAATCACTGGGCTCAAGGCGGGAACACACCCTGGAGGGGGCACCAGTCCTTCACAGGGCGACATACACACACAAACACACCTACATAAAGGTTTTCCTTCCTTTTCACCTGCTTGAAAGGAAGATTTTTTATCTGCCAAATTGACATTGAGAGTAGAGCAAACAGTGCCTTAATTGCTGTAATAAAACTGATAGCACTTCAGGCACACTTTAGAAGCATTAACTGCAGAACTACTGTGATGATTTGGGATCACAATCTCTGTGGAAATCGATGGCAGTTGAATTACAAAATGTGGGCTTTTATTAATAGTAAAGATTTACCTATAGCTTCCTTAATGCACGTTCAGTTCAAAATATGAATAAGTCATGTGAATAAGTGTTATTTAGGAATCAACAAGAAATTGAGAGGGGGAAAACTAACAAAAATAAAAATTATAAATTATATATATAGGGGCGGCACGGTGGTGCAGCAGGGGACCTGGAGGTTGTGGGTTTGATTCCCGCTCCGGGTGACTGTCTGTGAGGAGTTGGTGTGTTCTTCCTGTGTCTGCGTGGGTTTCCTCCGTGTGCTCCGGTTTCCTCTCACAGTCCAAAAACACACGTTGGTAGGTGGATTGGCGACTCCAAAGTGTCCGTAGGTGTGTGTGTGTTCCCCTGTGAAGGACTGGCGCCCCCTCCAGGGTGTATTCCCGCCTTGTGCCCAATGACTCAAGGTAGGCTCTGGACCCACCGCGACCCTGAACTGGATAAGCGCTTACAGATAATGAATGAATGAATGAATTGATAATTGATAATGAATGAGATAATGAATGAATTATATATATATATATATATATATATATATATATATATATATATATATATATGATCAGAATATGTGATCAGAATATGTGATAGTTTGGGTTAAGCATATGTTGGTGCAGTGATTTTTACTGGTGACAATGGAAGAGGAATCAAATAGGTGTGATCTGAATGATTCAGATCCGCTAGGCAAATAAATTCAGCTGTAACTGCACAGTGTCATGAAAAACATCTGACACTAAGTCATTTTCATAAAGTCATTAAGGCAAACACTAGCCCAACAGGCTCTACTTACTGCTGTTGTATTTCTGTATGTCATAGGTAAATGCCATTCAAAACAGAATGAGGTAATAAATATTAATGTCATGTTAATAAGGAATACATATTGAGAATGAATTTGACTATGAAAATGTCAATCAAAAAAGCCCAATAAATCAGACCCAACGCTACAAAACCAGTTATATGACAACATTCTGAAAATACCAACAGAAACATAATTAGTGATAAACAACTATGGACTAATTTTGTTCTTTCATTTGGATTAGGATTTGAATATGAAAATGGTGACAAAGAAGTGGACGTCAAAAAGCATATCCGTATATCACTACAGAACCTTACAAAATCTGCAGAACTGTTCTATTAACTCTACTACCTCTGTATTCTCCCCTGAGATATAATAGCTTTTGATTAAGCATTTTTCCTGGAGTATTGTAAAATGACTCTGTACTGTGACACTCGATGTTTTGAAAATATTGCTTTTATATCACTATAGATACATTTACACCTCCCTTTATTTTGCTAAGAACATGATAAATATTTTATTAATATTACTATTACTATTTATTTATATTGGATTTATTAATATATGCCCATTTGGGATACCCAGGGTACCTGAGGTTCATATGGAGGTTTAAAGCTTTGGTCCAGTGGTCTGGAATAAAGAATCGTATAGGAGTCGGTTTGTGGTCATGTGGGTTTTTTATGATGGGCAGTGATAGGCAGAGACAGAGCTGCACTCCAGAGACTCAGCCAGAGAAACAGAAGCTTTGTTTTTGACAAGTACTTCTACACACAGGTGTGGCAGGAGGTGTCACAAGCCAAGCATGGCTTTTAGACTCTCTCTCTCTCTGTGTACGTGTGCCCCAGAGGCGCTCTCTGAAGTGTGGGTCAGGGAGTAGATGTTAGACTGTAGCCTCTGAGGACATTTGTTCTTGCTTGAGCACTTCTGCTGAGATGTCAGCTTACTGTTACAAGCAGCAATGCTCCGGATGGGTCAGTGTGGGCTTCCAGAGCGCACTGCACTTCAGCATCAGTTGACATTCAGAAAGGTGACCCTCTCAGTCTGTGATTAGTGACAGTGGTTGAAAAGTTTTAAGAACACCTCTGATTCAACTAGAGCTTGGCTGGACTTTAAATCAAAATTAGAGTTCCTTCTGTGTATAAAAATAATAGTGTTGTGATTATACTGCCATAAGATCAAAAATAAAATCACTGTAACAGCAAGAATGTGTCAGTGATCCCCATCTATGGAGCAGAAATAGAGCAACATTCTCATCTGTTTTCATGCTTTTCAACAATCAGAGGTCTCTCCACCACTCAATCGCCTCCAGGTGCCATTTCTTGGCCACATCTCAGCGGACAATGTAGGGAGAGAGCTCCTGAGCCAGCTTGGACCAAGACAGCCAGGGTTGAGTACAAACACAGGACCATTTTCCAGTGTGCAAACAGATTGGAGAGCTAGCAAATGGTGAGGAAACATTCTGTGTATTTTATTAAAATTGTACCGGATGTGGGCGGCACAGTGGCGCAGCAGGTAGTGTCACAGTCACACAGCTCCAGGGGCCTGGAGGTTGTGGGTTCGATTCCCGCTCCGCGTGACTGTCTGTGAGGAGTTGGTGTGTTCTCCCTGTGTCTGCATGGGTTTCCTCCGGGTGCTCCGGTTTCCTCACACAGTCCAAAAACACACGTTGGTAGGTGGATTGGCGACTCAAAAGTGTCCGTGAGTGTGTGTTGCCCTGTGAAGGACTGGCGCCCCCTCCAGGGTGTATTCTCTCCTTGCGCCCAATGATTCCAGGTAGGCTCTGGACCCACTGCGACCCTGAACTGGATAAGGGTTACAGATAATGAATGAATGTACTGAATGTCTTTAAAAGCAAATATACTGCACTAACAGTTTTACAACCTGGACTATGTCTTTCTCTGAAAGGCTGATAGTCATCTGCTTGACACTTGGGACTCGCCAGCGTTTACCTTGATAAACAAACTTTGTTAGTCGTTAGACGGATAAAATCTGCTGCATGGAAATGTACATACGGAAAGGTATATAACCAGTTTTTTAATATTTGTGTCAGTTGAGATTGTAGTAGATATCAGAGGGTAATTCAGGAGAGGGGAGCTAACTAATGCATTTTGTGTTTTTAAACTAGACACATGCCGGTTTGTCAGTTTTTGGGGCACAATTAAAGTTCAGGTAGATATGATATGTCTCCTGCATTGATTTTCTAACATTTACAATTACACTAGTATCCTAGGGACAGGCTATTTCCACTCCTCTAGTTCTTACCTTTCAGTCATCCACGTGATCACTGCCTCCTGTAGATGCCGTATTTGACACCTCATAAACCAGATGCCGTGCCTGACCTTATGAAATGTGTGGGAGAAGAGAAAAGCAGGAGTCGAGTGATGGTTAAATTATTCTTATAAACTTGAGTGAGAATCGCAAATAGCAAAACCCCAAAAAGCCTTAACCACAGATGAGACCAATTACTTCCACGTAATTCCCAAACTGATTAATTGACTTTAGAAAGTTGTCCTTAAACCACATGAACCCTGCATTACCATCATTGTAAAATGTAACATCGTTGTGTTAAAGCCAAGACCTAAAGCCAAGGCTCAATATAGCCTGCCCCAGTTAATCAGGGTATATAGCTGATGATTAATTAACCAGTTTATCTGCCATCGCCTAAAGCAGGGCAACACCTAATACATCTCTTTCATTTAGGTCAGACGGAGATTAAAAAAGATGACTTGTGCCATTGCTTGCCTTGTTCTTTGAATGAGGAAAGCTCAGTAAAGTGCTGGTAGAGGAAGTCCATTATTAACCATAATTGAATTTGTTCTTAATAGGTTCTTAGTGTTTGATTAGTATTAAAGTTTTAAAAATGAATGCTATTAGATTAGTTCAGTTCATTCATTTTCTGGGAGAACACACCAGACTCCTCACTGAACAGAACCCTGGAGCTGGAGCAGAACCCTCACAGAACCCTGGAGCTGTTTGGCAGGAACACTGCCTGTTGGGCCACTGCGCTGCCCATGATATCAGATGATTAAAATAGTTAATCATATGCATTTTGTCACAGGAGTATGAGGTTTGCACAGTTTTCATTGGGTTTGCATGAATTGGACATGGCTGAATATTCTTCTTGATAAATATATATTTCACAGATGTCATAAATACACAATTTCAGCTCTTGTTAATACAGCTGTTGTAGTGTTGTCACACTGGAGTCTCTTAAGAGTAACTGTAGCTCTCCACACTGCTGCTGCTCTCGTGAGCTAACTGCTTGTTGAATTATTAAGAGTTCTTCAACAAGTGCTGTTTGTGTAGAACTGATGGTACTGAGGGCAACAGCGGTGTATGTTGATTGCAAAAGATATTTCAGACTCACTTCAGTGATAGATAAATTGAGCATGATTGCAGCTGAAATAACTCATGAAAGTTTCAACTGCAACTGTATTTGAACGAAACATCTTCAGTCAAGTGATCAAGCTGAGAGCATTCTTCATCCGTTCATAATATGCAGTCATTGTATGGGTGAATTGCATGCATGCAATTTATAAAAGAGCATTCTGGCTTTAGACATTTGTGTTTACTATAATACAACATACAAAAAAGAATATTGAGGAATAAAATAGTGAAAAATGTAGTCGCTGTCCATGCATCTCCCAGAATAGCAACTTAACAAGAGAAGGGTAAAACCTTCGTAATTTCTTTGGAAGTGAATGTAAAATGATTTTATTCCAAGTAATTTTGGAGCAGGGCGGCACGGTGGTGCAGTAGGTAGAGTTGCAGTCCCATAGCTCCAGGGGCCTGGAGGTTGTGGGTTCGAGTCCTGCTCCGGGTGACTGTCTGTGAGGAGTTGGTGTGTTCTCCCTGTGTCTGCGTGGGTTTCCTTCGGGTGCTTCGGTTTCCTCCCACAGTCCAAAAACACACATTGGTAGGTGGATTGGTGACTCAAATGTGTCCGCAGGTGTGAGTGTGTGTGTGTGTGTGTGTGTTGCCCTGTGAAGGACTAGCGCCCCCTCCAGGGTGTATTCCCACCTTGTGCCCAATGATTCCAGGTATGCTCTGGACCCACCGCGACCCTGAACTGGATAAGGGTTACAGATAATGAATGAATGAATGAATGAATGAATGAATAATTTTGGAGCATTTCTATTGGTCCATTCATCATGTAATTTTCATGCCTTGTGAAGGACAGCTGCTGTGTTCAAATTTTGTATTAAAATAAAAATGAAGATATGTTTTTAATCGGACAGAAACAAAATGTACCGTGTTTGTGTGTGTGTGTGTGTGTGTGTGTGTGTGTATATTATACAGGCCACAAGGGAATTGCTTTATGGGTGTTAAACTCGACTCAGGTTGTTCAGGAGGGAAGTGGACACACAGGAAGCAAAAGTGGGAAATTCAGAGCTTTCTTCATTTTAGAATCAATATAATGTGCAAGTGCTTGGCTCAAGGAAAAAACAAGATCTTCAACTTCACCTTTTTTTTTTGAAGCTACACTATTACTTAGTCACAAGGCTTTGTGTTCTCTCTCTCTCTCTCTCTCTCTCTCTCTCTCTCTCTCTCTCTCTCTCTCTCTCTTTCTCTCTCTCTCTCTGGGCATATTTGTAGGCTGCATGAAACCACACACAGGTGAATGCCTTCACCTGCTGGTTCCCAGGACTGCCTCCCTGCGTCACACACCGTGCCCCTGCTGCCACAGTGGCATTCACTTTGACTTTTGTGACTCGGCTTCCATTGTAATGGCCATCACCTTTGTTCAGTGTATCCTCATCACTGTCTTTTTATTCTTCTAAGCAATATGTCATCTTCAGTCCCTCAAGCCTGACCTGCCCCTGAGGACACACACACACACACCAACACACACAGACTGCTCTACAACTGGGTTTATAAAAAGCATGATCAGCAAAAAGCTCAGCAGCCCCTAGCTCTGGTTGTTATGAGCAGTTTTTCTCTTTTACTACTTCAACAGAGCATTTCTTCTTTTGTCCATTTGCCACATCTTTATTCTTACCATATGATCTCCCATACACTGCCACTGGAAGATTATGGAAGTCTAAAGGAAGACCATAAATCAGGGTAGAGTTCTATCACCATGTTCCTGCTGCTTACAAGCCAACATCATGCACCACACACAGACTCTCTCTCTCTCTCTCTCTCTCACACACACACACACACACATAAACACACAAAGCTCTCACTCTCTTGCTCTGAATTATGACACATCAAAGTAGGGGAAAACTGACATCAGTGATGAAAGAAGCAGTGTGGTTTTTGTTTGGTGTTTTTATGATGTGAGGTTGGGTTTTGTTTGCTGTTGTCTGTGAAGATGGGAGCTTGGCTTTTTTGCGGAATGCTCTGATTTCATGGAGAGTTTGCAGTGTTGTGGAATGACGCTGACAGATGGCGAGACGCTCTGTTTTATAAATTCTGGAATGATGGATGTGGCCTGTGACTTGTGTAGAAATAAAAAAAAAACAGAAGCAATTTATATTCAAAGCATGGAAGGGGTCCAAATGGTTGTCATCATGAAATCAGTATTCTGGAAGTCAATGCAGCATAAATTTAAGGTGATTTTCTCTCTTATTTATGGACATTTCCTTTTGTTCTTCCTCTCTCGCTCTCGTACAGTGATGGATGCTACTGTTATTAGTGTAAGTTGTTGTGGCTCCTTGCTGAAGTATGAAGTGCCCGGCAGTAAAAAGTTCTGGAGCCATTCGCTCAGACATTAGACAGATGCTTGCAGAGGAGGAAGGCAGTGGGGATGAGATCTCTTTGCCTTTAAGCAAAAGGGTCTTTAGCATGACATACAGCCCACCCTGCAGAAGGTTGGAGGGAGATGTAGGGAGAAAAATTCTATGAGGAACAGCAGGGTGGGAGGGAGGCGTGTGTTAGACGTGATCTATTGAGTGCTGGGCCGTTTTTGTCTCCTGTCACGGGAGGTCATCTTCGCTGTAGCCTGAGGGTAAAGAAGTGTGTGCCTGAGCCAGAAACTCTGCAGTTAGCAAGACAGAAAACAGACTCTCACTCTAGGGACATACTGTTTGCCTCTGTTGAGGGAAAATATAGATTCACCTGTAAAAAATAAAATAAAAATAAATAAATATCAACTTCAGGTTTCATGTTACAAATTTTTAAACATTCTGATGCAAAATTATGATGTTGCAAGACGATGCTTGCTAAAGTCAATGCATAAACACCATTCAAAAACGTACACCACTTATGGGACAATAATCATCTTCTCATCATTTTGCATTTACACATATGTGTGGTGTGTGTGTAAAAATAAAAACCTTTAGAAACCTATTTTTTTTGTAAGATATAAGGTAAACCCACTATTGTTCCCATGTCCCATTTTTTTAAAACATTCCATATTAAGCAATGGAGCTGGTAAAAGGTGCAGTATCATGGTTGGGCATAATAGAAGAGAAATGGCTCAGCCTTTGCAAGCAAAGGTAGTGTCATAGCTCACCACTTTGTGAGATAAACAGTTCAAAATGCACTTTCTCCTTGCAAGATTGGAAAGAATGTTGGTTTTCCACCATCTGGAGTTCAAGATGTTATGAAAGGATTCAAGGAACCTGAGGACATGTCAGTGTCTGTAGGCCAAGACCAGATACCACTGCTGAATGTGTATAAGCTCATGTCATCAGCTCAAAGACGTTAAGTTCTCTATACTATAGACATAAGTGTTTATTCAGAAAGACACACTGTATTTTGCTTGGAATTCCAGAGTTATTTCTTAATTCTACAGGTTACTATAGTCTGTGCTCGACTGACCTACTTCCTTCTTAATAAAGACATATAATATCTTTCTACTACCTGACGAAACATGTGAAAGGATGCTGGCATGTTGCTCTCAGTGTGGCATGGTTTGAGGTTTGTGTTTCATCCTCTAAGGCATATCAGCTGATAAGTCTGACTCTGTGCCAGTTCTATTTGCATACACATGAATATGCACCAGAGCTGTTCAAGCCAATTTATGGGGAATGAAGATCAGAATCTAGTCTTTGGTAAAAGTGTGACATAGTGCAGCATGTGGCCCTGTGTTTAGTGAGTCATAATATCCCTTGTCTTCTCTTTGTTTACTCTGGTAGTATAAAGGAGATGGAAAACTTTGTTTGGGCTTTGTGTTTGGCTCAATACGTTGTTGAAAATGAGGTTTATGCTGGTGTCTGTAAATGTCCCTGGCACAAGTAATAGACTTACCCTCCGTGACATCCAGCCTAATGATGGGAATGGAAAGGAATGTCTGATAAGAGTCTGCATGACTGCAAAATGCATACTGTCACACTGCATTCTGTACCCACTCTAAAACACTCTCTCTCTCTCTCTCTCTCTCTCTCTCTCTCTCTGCTTCTTCATTCTTTCCTTGCTCCCATGGGATTGGATTAGGACACAACGCTGTGGCTGTTTTAAGATAAGCAGATGGGACACATAGGCAGACATGCTTAATCAACCCTGCCAGTCAAGTTCAATCACACCCAGACAGCGCATGTGAATTTGTGTGTAAGAAGTCTGGAGTGGTAGGCTAATACAGTCCAGAAAGGGTACTCCCAGACTCTAATGTAATTACTTGTCCAAGAAAAACTGACATTTGCTGTACCTACCATCCGATTCCAGTCTATCTAACAGAGGGGAAGCTGATAGAAGTCCAGCCGGGATCTGGACATGGGCACTGATAAAGTAGATGGAGCTAAATGGGGGATTACTGCAGCGTACCGAGGGTTTGACTGTCACAGCTATTTATCCATGAAGGGGTGAAGAAAATTGTTTACTGAAAGCTTTTTGTTCAGTAATACAATATCCCAGTGGATTTGACTAAAATAAGGTCTGAGAGCAGCAGGAGTTTTAAAAACGTCATGGAAATGCATCTGTTAGGTTATTCATGGGGTTTTAGGAAATCAAACATATTTTAATGTAAAATGTAGTGCCACTCAGTGCAATATATCTGAAGTACTTATGTACAAATATTTTTGTTACATTAATGAAAACTAGGGTGACCAGATCTGAGATGGTGAAAATGGGGGGGGGGGTTTACAGAGAAGGTTATCGACCAATAACGGTAGCTCTACAGTCAGACCATCCAATCAGAAGATTTTAGGCTACTTCACCACGTCCCCTTCTCACTCAAGCGAACCAATCGGAGTAGGGGAGGGCGGGACTAGTTTGTGAACGAAACGCTTCTCGAAGTTCTATGTAAGCTCTAGAAAAACAAAATCCCGGACGTTTGTGAAATTCCGCCCGGACATTTTTTTAAGTCTAAAAAAAGAGGACATGTCCGGGTAAAAGAGGACGTCTGGTCACCCTATGAAAACTCATCGTCTCCGTGCAATAAGAACATGCAACTCCAAAAATAGTAACTTTACAGGGAATGGGAAAAAAACCTTCTTAACTCTCAATATTTTTTGTTATTTTTTTAATAGTAAAAAAGTGTCCATATGCAGTTCTAGACAATGAATGAACAAGTTTCATGTAACAAATAGGTTCATGCTAAGCACCATCACCATGCATATGTAACTATTTTGTATATATTTTTAAGTAGATGTTACCAGTAAAACAAGCAAGAAAGCAGCATTCTCAAATTGGCGTATAGTCACCGTAGCTCCTGTTGAGGATCTGAACATGAAGGATAAACCTAATTTACCTCGCCCCATTTGTGTCTCAACAAAGATGCTGTCAGTATCCAGGATACAGAACAATTTCAGAAGATTAGCCTTTTTTTTTCCATACTCCTTTTTCTTTGGCACTTAAGCACACACCATCACTTTATTCACATCAGATGCATGCTGCTTGAAAGCCTGTAAGAATTTGAGGAATATTTCTAAGCTTTCTCCACTTGTGTGTGCATGTGCATGCTTTTGTAGTTTTGTTTTACAGCCAGCAAAACCCTTTACCATATTTCAGGCCATCGTTGAAAAGGACCAAAATATGTTATATTACCAGTGGCTGATAATAAAAGTGCACACAAACACACACACACACACACACACAGATATATATATATATATATATCTCAACAACTGTGGGGGGAAAAATGTAGTCAGTCCAAAATAATGCTATAAACTCTCATAACTGTGACGTATAATGTGATTTTTGTGGCAGGCTTATGTTGGACACTCATTTAGCTTAGAGTAGCTACGTTAGAGACTTCATTAAATTGTTGAAATAAAATAACACATTTAATCAGTGCCACTACTTAATTAGCGCATGAATTATTACAAAAAAATGGTTTAAAAATTAATTTGTGGTATTAATAGCTACTAAATCTGCTTATTGTGGCATGGCTACATCATATTCTCAGACGATACTCTGTTTTGCAGTAATGGAGATATCTTTTTACGACTGTCCTTTGTCCTTTGGATCCTGAGAGATGAGCACCATTACTAGAGAAAGAGAGGGGAATGGGAAAATTGAGAGGGTGACAACTTGATAGATTAGGTCAACTATAGTGCTTAGCACACTTGTCACACTCCTCCTTTAGGAGACATATGGATGCGCTATCTGGAGCCTTCCATGTGGTTTAGATTCAGATATTCTGAAGCCAGAGGCTGGGAGACTGTAGTGAGGTGATCAGTTACTTTTTTTTTTTTTTTGTCATGTGTAGAACACATGCTCCAGAAAGCAGGGCTTGTTTACATGTGACTTCATATATGTGGTGTTTTTTTCTTTTAGATTCTCACCCATTATATAGAAATCCTCTAGAAATTGGGAAAAGACAGAAGCCACAAAGAAGAACATAAGAGAGAATGAAATAATGTGTAAAGGGGGTTGAGGAGAAAAACTGCACCACTGAGCAAGAGAGACTGAGAGATGGATGGCTTGCCACGGCTGATATATTTCAGTGTATGAGGGTCATAGGTCTTGGTCATAGCTGAAGTTTTATCTCCTAACTGGCTGTTAGAGACTCATTAGTGTGCGTCTGCTCCTTAATTATTGATCAGGGATTTTAGAGATAAGTCATCAGGGGACCTGGAAACCCTCAGTATGCTATAGTAGCTCCTCGCTGCTTCTGGTACCTTTCACACTACACGTTAGCACATTAGCGCTAATGTGGTTAAGATCTGCACACCAGTGTTTCTACAGTCTTTCATCCATTTTGTGCTAAATGAAGACCTCCAGAGATTAGACAGATGTTTGCGCCTTCCCCAATTTCCTAATCTACATTTTACCTCAGAACTCATCCAAATTCTAGGCCTTGTGTAATGATATGTAGCTTTCATGTTTGAGTTATCTTCATATACACACACTCCTTATGCACCATATATTATTCAGGATATTTATGCAGTTCCCTGTTTAATAACTATAACTAGTGAAAATTACTTATGTAGGTTAGTTATATTTTAATGAAATTTCAACTTTGTGTGCTCTTACCTATAGAAAATGAATAGGAAAAAGGTTTTTATGTTGATTACAGATGTATGACATATAACATGGCTATTTCAGTTCTCCTAGAGAATGACCCCTCTCCAGACCCCCCTGGGTAAAAGTTAGATATCTCAAAAGCCAGTCTCTTCTGTTTTGTGGCATGCTGCTGTGAGTGTGCTTGAGCTTTCGATGTATGAATTAGCTGTGGAATTAGCCTCTTCCTGCTATTGTGCTGAAATGAATGTGTGTTTCCGCTGACACGCAGCCAGTGAAAGTAAAAGACATGCAATTTTTTTTGTGTTTTCGAGTGTCTGCAAATGATTTAAATTGCTGCTTATGGCTGAAAATACTGGACTGTTTCCAAAGGACATTTGAAAAGCATTACATGATGTCTTTTAACACACCTGATGAAGGACTTGCCTAGTAAAGCTAAATCAGATGTTGTATGCAATGTATACATTGCATACAAAAGCACATTGGTCAGTTTTGATACTAACAACAGGATTTCTTCATAAATGGTTTTCAGTGACTGACCTGTGTATAAAAAATAAATCACACCTGAATTTGTTTGCATTCTTGGAAACTGTATGGAACCATTTTGAAGCATGTAAACATTATGTAGTTGGAACTGGCCAGGCAACCAGCAGTTGTTAGTTGTATTGCAGTAGTTCATTCATTCATTCATTATCTGTAACTCTTATCCAGTTCAGGGTCGCGGTGGGTCCAGAGCCTACCTGGAATCATTGGGCGCAAGGCGGGAATACACCCTGGAGGGGGCGCCAGTCCTTCACAGGGCAACACAGACACACACACACATTCACTCACACACTCACACCTACGGACACTTTGGAGTCGCCAATCCACCTACCAACATGTGTTTTTGGACTGTGGGAGGAAACCGGAGCACCCGGAGGAAACCCACGCGCACACAGGGAGAACACTATTGCAGTAGTTGTCTAATTTTTTTCTGTTTATTTATAACTTTTTTAGAATTTGTTCATTTATTTCATTACTAATTTTTATTCATTCATTTTTATTACTAGTCTTTCTGCTAATATTGCTTGTTTAGCATGTTGCATGTAATAACACGTTCCAAGACTAATGGCCTTTGTGTAACATACTAGGAGAAATTGTGATTCAGGTTCTGATGGTAGTCCCAAAGTAACCAATGCACAGGTTCACAGAAAATAGACTATATATTA
Source organism: Hoplias malabaricus (assembly GCF_029633855.1). Taxonomy (NCBI): domain Eukaryota; kingdom Metazoa; phylum Chordata; class Actinopteri; order Characiformes; family Erythrinidae; genus Hoplias; species Hoplias malabaricus. The sequence continues at coordinate 35,511,659 of NC_089806.1, read as the reverse complement.
ATAAATAAATAAATAAATAGAATCCATCTTTGTGTCTAATACTGAATGCAGAAAAGAAAGTTTATGTCCAATTATTGGAGAGACATTTTGGCTAATTTGATTATATAATATATCTCTATACACACGTTAATTAAATAATTTCAAAATGATTCATTAAACAAGCAAAATGTTTTCTGCCTTGATTTCCCCCTTGTACCAAGATGCGTATTTAAAAGTCTTGAATACTACATAGTAAATCCTGTAATATTCCTATAGGGTGATAAAATGTATACTAACACTGATTTTTGTATTTTTTAATTAATACTTTTGTATAAAAAGTCCTGTTACTCTAGAAAATTGCCAAAAAAGTTTGTGTGAACTTTAATATATTTTTAATTAGACGGCATGGTATGATGTAACCGTAAGGTCATTGATCACTCTCCTATCTTTTCTCTTCTAGGTAAGTGTGAGTTCTCTGACAAGTGGGTGGGTAAGTCTGGGACCAGTCCAATAGTGTCAATACCTCTGCATGTCTCATAATTTGGTTCAGATCATAGTACACAGCATTTGAGGAAATTCAGTCAGATTTCAACTAAGAATAAAGAATTAACATTTTATTAACTTTTATCAATGTGCTTTATGATGTGGAAAAATGTATGGTAGTACTAACCTGGCATTAACTTCAGTCTTAAAATGTCTTTAATGGACAATTAATGAGCTTACTCTCATTTTAAAAGTGTTTATACTCTCAGAATTTGTCCTAAATATGTTGCTAGTGTTGGTTTTTAAACTTGTAGTACACATGGCATCCTTGTAACTATGCCGTCTATTGGATAATGCCTCTAGAGTTGTGTGTAAGCTCAGGGTCATTTTGAGGGTGCATCGTGATCATTAGGTGCTTCAATTCCATGTTTGAAAGCTCTCAACATGCTGCTGCGTTGAGTTTTACAGGCTATCATTTCACATTTGCTGCCTTGATGAGCTGTTTCAGTCACCATTAACCTCTGTCCTCATCCAAATTACCCCTCAGAAATTCACAAAAGAACAAAAGTGGTAAAAGTGCGGCTAAAACTACTGAGATGCTGCCTGTTTGCTGGTGTAAAGTGCTGCTGAATGGTAGTTGAGTGTTAAGAGAACAGTGAGGCATGATGTGACTGGGAGAAATGAGCTATACTTCTCTGGTAAAGCAGGCTTCATGTTACCCTATCATTGGTTTTAGGTGTGAGGGAGAAAGGGAGGGAAATAACTACATGGAATCTGGACCGGAGCAATGTGGCATCACTGACCACGGAGAGAAACTACCTCAGTACATGAAAGTAGCTGCATGAGTACACCTAGTTCTTTTAGACTGTATGCCTATTACTGCCCCTGTAGAGGAAAGGTCATCCAATAAGATTACTTCTTCAAAATTAGAAAAGCAAAACCATATGTAGCAGTATGTAACCAAGTCCCCTATGCCTGAATTGAATTGACATTTTTGTAAACACACAGCAATACCTTTATATTATGCTCTCTTTTTAAAGACATTTGTAATATTTGGGTACAATGTTTTGTATTTATTTGTTGCAGTCACATTATTTATCTCATACACAGGTCCTCTATATGCACTGGAGAGGGTCTCACAATGCTCAGAAGCACAGACCACTTTGTATCAGTGAGGGGGGTGGGGGATAAGGGATCCCACAGTGTTGCATAATGAAGTTGCTCTTGTGACCAAATCTCAGTGAGTTATTAATACACAGATCATATACCTGCTTCAGCAATGCTTCAATTGTTTTACTAGTATGTTTTTGTGTGTAAGAGACTACAAACACAAGCCAAGTATTATTTTCTCTGTATTTCTCCGATTTGGCTTAAAGTTTAATAAATTACTTCTCCTGGGTGCTGTATGATTAGTTTTATTAACTGTGATGTGCACTATATAGGGGGTACGTTGCTATTTGTGACACAGCTGAGCCCTTCTACTGACACAAAGGAACGTGAGTTTTTTTTTTTGTTGTTGTTGTATGTTTGAGTAATGTGTAGGCACCCGAATTGCATTTTCTATGCACACTACCTGCGACATAAGGATAAAACAATAATCTTGTTATTTTATTAAATAATATTAGGTAGCATACAACGTAATTAAATTGGTTTTATTAGATTTGTAACGAATAACTCCAGATAGTCATGCTATAGTGTGTTAGTCCAGCCTCAGTAGCTGGACTAGAATTAACCTGATTCTTTGCTGAGATTTTAAATGAGGAATAGTGGGTAATTTAGTCAGGCTTACTATCCCACCGAAGCAGCAGTTCATCCAGATAAAGCTGGACAAAATTGATATCTCTTTATCTGTCTCTCAAAGCCTCCCTCTCTCTTTCCTATCTTTCTCTCTCATTTCTCAGTCAGGTTCGGGTTCAGACGTGGTCATATGCCAAGTGTGCTTTATCTTTGGTCTGCATATGGCCTCACACAATCCCTGCTAGCAGCCCAAGCCAATAGCCGTGTCATTGCTGGGCCAGGTTATCAAAGGCCCAGTGTGTGTCTCCATGTAACCTGATTATTTACCACGCTCTGACCACTTACCTGAGAGGGTTTTTGCAGAGCAGATTACAGTGGAGCCTTGCTTTTTATTATGTTCTGAAAAGGAGGGATACATGCTAAGCCAGGCTAACAGCTGTGTTTCAGTTTCCTCCATGACTCATATGGCAGCCTCCTACAAACAGAGCTGTGAGTCAGAGACCACCTAAGGCTTGAGCTCGGTCCTAATGGTAAATGGCACTTAGACCACTGTAAAATGCTTTAGAGGCTTTTCTTAGCAACTCCTACATTGTATCTACACTCATTATCCATTTTATCAGCTCCACTGACCATACAGGAGCTCTTTTTGACAATTAGAGACTGCATAATTTATTATCGCCATTTCAGACCTACAGGACCACCACAGAGCAGGCAGGATTTGGCTGGTGGATCATTTCCAGTGCTGCAGTGACACTGACGTTGTGGTGGTGTTAGTGTGTGTTGCGCTGGTCCAAGTGGATCAGAAACAGCAGAGTTTTTAAAGCTTTAAATGTGGTATACATACTTCAATGCCTTTTTTCTAGATATTCAGACACATTTTGCCCTGATGTAGTCTGAAGCTGCGTTATGTAGATTACTAATATCTGCAGAAGTGTTTTGCGAATGCAGTCCTCTTTAAACATGCTTAAATGTGCAACAGTGTCTTAGTATTTAATCAGAAAGAAATGTTCAATCTGTAATTACTACATACCACTTTTCAAGCATCACTCATCTCTTTTATATCAGCATTCAAACATGAACGTATGTGAAAATTGAATGAGCTTAGCAGGTGGTGTAAACTGCTCTCATCTATTTCACATGATGCTACACACCAGTAATCCTGCGAGGATTGAGTGTTAGGAAATAATTAAAAAAGCCTTTAGGGCAGGAAGATATGTGGTACTGTTTCTGCTTTTCAATAATCGCTTTTGTTTCTGAAATTACCGGAGATCCACCTGAGGCCTGGCTTGCTTTTCAGAATCTCATTAACCTTTTCTTCACTGAGCTCTAAAGCAGACCCCAGTCTCTTTTCAGAGCGCCGATCCACTCGTGCCCTGTTCTCGCTTTTATTAACATTACTTTGATGAGCGATTTTGCATGGTTTCCTCTGATATTATAATGGGAATTAGTTATGCAGTCTTCATATACTCTAATGTCACAGTTGTCCCAGAAGAGTTGCTGACTGAAGCTTGCACTTGAATTACCTTCTTAAGGCAAAATTACACAGGCTGAAATCAGAGGTAATTGTTTTAGTATATGTGAACAAATGTAAGCATAGTGGCAAGTGGAGAATCTGCTGTTCCTAAGCGTTGGAAACATATTTTATCTCTAAACACTGTTATTATATAAATTGGGATGGGAGGATTAGAGGGTAGCTGTAATCTTCAGGAATTTGACTGACATGTGGTTTTGTAGAATACTTGTGTTCTCAGTGTGGAAAAGATAAGTATTGATTGATTGGGATGAAGCTGTATGTCTGTACTTGACTCCCTGCCTTAGAACTGTAATAGCAGCCTTGGATTTTATAGGCAGGACACTCTTACTTGAGGGAATACTTGAGGTGTGTGTGTACTGGTTTTCTATTGCAGACAACAAACTACTATTATTGTTTTTATTATTATTATTATTCTAGGGCTCGAGGGAAATCCACGAGCTTATTTAAGAGTATAATTGTGAATATTGTCTAAAACTGACATTTATCTAAAAATATATTAAATACACCTGAACATTGAGTTGAATGTGATTCCATTTAAGTCACACTGAATACACAAACACCGGCCTGGATCCAGACATAAATAGAATTTATTACAGACCAAAAGCACATAATGCAGGGGAAAAACTCCTCTGATGGTCACAGAGCTTAAAAAACTATTTATATAGTTTAACTATCTATAGTGTACACTCATCAAAAGCCGTTAGCAAACTGACAAAGGCAGGCTATCACATCCAAACCCTGAAATTGTGTCTTAAAAATCGCTCTATACAAAGACAAGAAGAGGGTGAAAACTGCTCATTAAAAAGTGAAAAATATGAGATCATTTGTCTTGCACGTTTGGACCTTGAGCTCTGTGGAGATTTAGTAAGAGAATCATATCTGAGCACCCATGATCACTATAACCTAACTCTACCTAACTCTATAACCTAAACTTGAATCTAGTCTTGAGTAAAATTAGGTAACTAGTTTGAACACTGTTAAAAATCAGAATGCTGTAAGACACAGTCAGATTTAAGTTGTGTTTTGAAATCAAAACAGGGGGCGGGGGAAACTATGCAGACCTGAGATTTTAACAATGAAAGCATCTATAGATAATATATAGCTAGTGTGACCAGACGTCCTCTTTTACCCGGACATGTCCTCTTTTTTAGACTTAAAAATATGTCTGGGCGGAATTTCACAAACAAATTAAAAAAGAAATTCCCATGTTTTGTGTAGCAAATAAAGGTGTAAAGGACCTAAAAGCACACATAGGTTCAGCTAAACTCCCCCCCCTGAAATGTGTCCTCTTTTTCACCATCTGAGATCTGGTCACCATAATATATTATACCAACAAACTGGGAAAAAACCTTTACTGGTTTAGAACCATTACAATAGCACTTTGGTTTCCCAAAACACAGTTGCTAAAGTAACCCTTTTCAGAAAATCTAATCTGGGGTTATTATTTTGACAAGATGTAAAAATTCACCCATGTCATGAGTGGAACCCAAACCTGAGAGAATTCATATCATTCATGGACAATGGTCTTATGCCACCACTGTTAAAATCGGATTACTAAATGAAGTACCTAAGTGCCCAAGTTACTTAGCAGTTATAATCTACCTGCAGCTTTGTAGAACTAAAAGAATTGACATGTACAACATGGAGCCATCTGCACGTCCCAGAATGCCTCAGCTTCACACCCACTGACATATGAGATCAGGATTTTACTTTAATGGGATCTGCTCACCTGCCACACTCTATTCTTTATTACCACAGCTCTTAACACACTGATAACATGATGTGGCCTATACTCTAATTCTCCTTTTAAATATTTATTTATTTATTTATTTATTATCATTATATTTATTTTTGGGGTTTTTTTCGTAGTGGTATTGCTCTGGTGTCGACCCTCTCAAGTTTTCTTCCTCCTGTTCTGAGCGTGTTCTGAGGGTATTGGCTAGTTCACTTGGTGCTTGGACACAGAATTCTATAAAGCTGGTTTGTGAAAATACTAGTTGTAAAAAGCTCTCTATAAATAAAATTTTATTGAATTGAATATAAAATCTGAGCTGTGAGGTCACTCCACTGCCAGAATCTTCCACTGAGTCTTAAAAGTTGAATTTTTACTTAAATATTACATTCAAGACTGCATCAGGAACAAGCTGCAATTTGTCGCTGCAGTAATTATCCTTTGTTCGCCAGATGTCCCGGTGTTATTTTCAAGACTGTAGTGAACAAATACATTTACCTATATATATTGAAGGTCAGGTATGTAGCAGTGGCCACATTTCTACCTGACTATTACAGACAGACAGAGGGAGCGAGAGGCACAGAGAGAGAGAAATGATCCACTACAACAATTGGGATTTATACTGAGTGTAGAAAGCCTGTTACATGCAGCTCTGAACTCTCACCAAGCACGAGTTTTTACCTCCAGTAAAATACATGCTCCATGCTGGTAGACGGATGCTTCCTTCTGGCACAACTACATCGTTTACAGAGCAAACAGACCCTGTAGTGTTTTGATAGCTACAGCATTACGGGGAACTAAACCCGAGGACAAAATCAATAGGCACTCAAAAGGACATTAAGGTGTGATTTAGGTTTTATGGTAGTACTTTTAGAGACAGATTACAAACATCAACATAAGGCCTCATACTGAGCTCTTGGAACAGGAGTCTATGAAATGACCATGGCACAAAAACCGTCTTAGGTGTCCTTGGAGTTCAGCACCCCCCCTCACACACACACACATTCGAAACACCACAATTAGCAACTAGCTAATGTGGTCTGGCTGAGATGCTGTGTTGATGAATCAACACTGAGAGACATTTGCAGTCTCTCTGATGTTTTGGCAAACTCAGAAGATCCCTGCTGAGACACCGGAGGCCTCAGAACTGCAGTTCATGTCCCATCTCAAAAAATGTATGAATATTCATGAATCATATTAGACGATGGTGATTATTTATTACAGCTAATAGATTATTCATGAATGTTGTAACTTTATATACTCTAATGATCATTGAGTGGCTCTGGGGTTTGGTTTAAACTGATTAGAAGATAACGCTCATGCTCTAGGGTCTGAGCAGCTCCAGAGTCTACAATGTGAAGACATTCAATTTGATTTTATTTTTTATTTTTAACAGTAGCTACATTTACATAACTCTGTGGATAGTGAATCTGTTAGTTTAATAGCATCTGCCAAATTTAAATGTAAATATGTATGGCGATTTTTTTTTTTTTTTACCGGGCTATCAAGTCTGACAGTTTGGCTTCTTCTAGCTAAGCTATTTAAGATTAAAAAGGAAATACAGTATAATAAATTAATGTAATATAATCTATTGTAAGTTAGCCCGATTCCTTAGTTTGTCATATGTTTTTAGTATAATTTTTAGTATTTCCCTTATTTACACATTTCCCTTTACAATTGACCAAATATCCATTACATGAATAGCAAATTAGTAAGAGTGTACCACCCTTTGCACCACTGCAGACTGTAGATATGTAGTTATTATTTTTAATAAGATCTCCATTAAGAATTAACTGGGCTGTTTCATGCAAAATATTGAAGTTTTTTTTCCTCTTTTAAACGGCTCTGTAGCATGAAATTGAATTGTCTTGTGATGTGTAAAACTCATTATAAAGCAACATACAGTGTTCACATGAAACATGTATTAGCTGATTAGTCTGGCACAGGAAATGATGTTTGTGGGACCATTGCATTCTAATTAAATTGCATTAAAATTAGCCCTATATATTTTTGGTGATAAATCTTGATAAGGAGCTGAGAGACACAAACCAGAACAACGCCCAGAATTCTAAATGAACCCCCTTCATGTTGGTTTTTATTTTTTTTTGTGAGTGATTGCAGTACTGTTACTTAGTGTTCACATATTGCAATTTCTGCAATTTCACACCGTAAGCAAAGTTGCTGAAGTACCTGTGTCATTCTTTCTGTAATGAAGCATTTCAGTGCATTATTATTAGTGGGTAAGTGTGCGTTCACTAGAGCTTGAAAGCAGACAGCAGGAAGGCTTGTATTACCATGCAGCGAGAGAGTGAGTGAGTTACTAACTATGACACTGCAGCGTCATTTGGAAGCATTTCTTTTGTTGATTGATGATGCTGAATTTTAGAATGTTTGACCATTTTTAAAAAAATGTTTAATAAATTTAATGAAATACTTTTTGATCTGAAACTGTTGGAATAAAATGGTGGGTGATGTTAATTATGAATTATTGACATTTTAATCACGAACATTAATGTTTTTTTTATGCTTATGTCAGTGTTTAAAAAGAGATGTTCAGCATGTATTTGTTACAATATCAACAACATGTGCATTTGGGTTTTCTGTGGGTTTTCTCTGGGTGTATTGCCCTACTCATGAGTCATTTCTGAAAGGAGGAAGCAAACAGAAAGAGATAAAAACAGAAAATCAGTTTTCATTTGTATGAAATGACTGAATAAAAATCTAAACTGTTATTTTGAACTGAGATTAGCCACAAGTTGCTGCACTAGCCTCCAGGTTGTGTTGTAGCTAAACACTAATGCACTAGCCACATGCTAATAGGTGGCTAAGTTAGACCTGAGAAGAAGTACAAGTTTAAATAAGGTGAATTATGCAGGGAAAGAGGCAGACATTTAACAAATCCATGAGAGCGAATGAACTACATTGTGGAAACTAAATGCTAATGTGTAGCCAGTTAATATTAGACATAGAGTAGTATAGAGAGACGTGAGAGTTAACATAGAATGTTCCATCCTATGCTGTGGTTGACCTGCCCATAATTGCATTGCAGTAACAAGGACAATTTAACCCTAATCCCAGAGAGTTTGAAGGGGGCAGGGCAATGGAAACAGAGGAATTGCTCCTGAAATAAGCTTCTTCCTGATACTGTGTGTCTGTTAGTTGCACTTAAACCCAAAACTGGACCTGTCCTGCGCTCAGCTGTCAAAATTGACAAGCAGGAGAAGTCTTTTTCAGCTGAGAGGCAGACATGGGGATTTGTCTGAGTGGAGAACAATCTTTGTAGCCTTCTAGACAAAGCGTCTGCACATTGAAGCTTCCAAAATGAAGGTGTGCTTTTAAACTGCACCTGACATCACTTTGTTCCTGAGATCAGTGCCAGGATGTGACTATTGTTCTCAGTACCTCTATATCCGGACAGTGGCCTCAGGTGTCAGTCTGAAACTGGCCAACATGATTTCTATCCTCCATCAACAGACTAAAGTAGAGCAACAAGAACTTAGATTTAGCCTTCATTTTTGTATGTAAAGTCTTTGAAATATGGCCTGAAAAAAGCATGGTCATTATTCAAGTACATTATACATTTGCTCTTGCCAGTCACATCACAGAATTTTAACATGTAGTCACATATTATATTTTACTATTTAGTTTTTAGTCAAAACTACCCAGTCCTGTTATCCAGGAGTTACTATACTTATTGTCACTACTCACAGGACACTCATGTAAGTATATAAGATGCATTCAGTTTATTATCTAAGACTGTGTTTGTGTTTTACAGGGTTCTCCACCCTGGAGAAGTGCAGTAGTAGTAGTTGAATTGCTTCAGATTAATAATAGTAGTGGCAGTCTACCTCTAATAGAGATGTCCCCAAGGGTGCATTCTGTACTGAAAAGCACACATATAGCTGCCAGGGTCCAGGTTGCAATGAGAAAGCAGGAACACAGCTGTTCACTGGCTTCCTGTGTATAAAGATTTGCTTGTTTCCTGTTGATTGATTGAGGTATAATGATCTAATCAACCAATTGCTGTGATGTGCATTTAAATGATCAAAAATCTTTTAATATGCCACACATTTATATTATGGCTTTACAGGGATTTTGTCAACACATCACACCTCAGATGTATGTTATGTCTCAAGTCATTCATTTGTTCGTTCGTTCGTTTGTTCGTTCATTCATTTATTGTCTGTAACCGTTTATCCAATTCAGGGTCATGGTGGGTTTGGAGCCTGCACTGGCCACAGGGCAGGAACACACCCTGAAGGCGGCAAGTCATGTATTATCATGATTATATATATTTACCATCATATATGCCTACACATTACATGAATCTAAGATATATTGTTGCAGGTGTTTTTTTTTTAAATCACTCAGAAATGATTATTATTATTATTATTATTATTATTATTATTATTATTATTAAACAGACACATTATATATATATATATATATCTTATAGATGTATAGTATGAAATAATCTTAAGCAGGTGGTAAATATCATAAATCAGGTTGCTTCAGTATCAGACTGATAAATAACCTACAGCCTTATATTCTTTGTGCAGTGGAAAGTCCTATAATGATACTGCTCTCTGCTCTCTGCTCTCTCTCTCTCTCTCTCTCTCTCTCTCTCTCTCTCTCTCTCTATATATATATATATATATATATATATATATATATTTCAGTTTCTGTCCAATATTAATATATGAAAGATGAGAACGGTGGTCAAAAGCTTCTGAATTAATTTCTCAATGAGTGAAGTAAGTTGTATTATGGGAATTTGTATAAATCTGACTTTTCTTCACTCACCCACATACATTCACTGTTCGTTCAGTTCAGATCTCCCCCGCTTTAATTCATTAACACAGCTATTTCAGATGCTGTAGTTTAAAGGTTTTAGCCCTAGTCATATAGTGATGGATGGTTAAGTATGTGCTGTTGAAGTGTGTTTTATCAAGATGTTATCACTGTTTCATCACAGGACTAGGAAACTAGTCTTTTGTTTATATTTTGTAGAGATATAGTTGTGTAACATCTTGTTACTGGTACCTGAGGTGAACAATTTGACAATTTGCTTTATATAGATTATAGAGAGTGTGTAAACAGCTATGTTTTGTCCAAATGCCAAATTATAACTGCAAAGTAGCAGCTAGCTTTATATGTTCCTTGTTTACAGAAAAAAACATAAAATATCCTTTGGTAGTTTCCTTTTTTAACTTGCTGTTCCGCTGCTGTAATGTGTCTTTTCCAATATATTAGCAAACTTCAGCGAATTAAATATCAGTATCACAATACAATAAGGATATTGTGAAGATGTTTTTAAGTATCGCCAACCCTTTCTTGGAACCCCTTTATAAAGAGTGAAATCCACAACCTGATATCCCCTTCCAGCAGCACTGCATTAACTATATAAAACATTTAATCTGTTCTCTTCAAGACCACTTTCGCTACGTTTTTATAGTCTACTTCACATGGAAAAGTCTGAGCAGGCACACTGGCCCACAGGGTATAACAGTAATTGAAGCTAGCTTTATAAATTAGATCAGTTGTCCATTGTGGCACCCTACAATTGCATGGTTGCAAAGTAGTGTTCTAAGTCCGGTTTGGAAGAGAGCCCAGAGCCAGCCGCTGGAGGACTGGCTCTTTCAGACAGAAGCACTGAGCCTTGCATGCTACACTGACTCCGAGATCCACACTCAAACAGTCGAAGAATCTCATCAGCTCAGCAGCTTCTACTAAAGCACACAGCCCTCAGTGCAAGCTCCTGATTTCTTCCACTGATAGCTACAGGAGTAGTCTGCTTTCTATATTGATGGTTATATGAGCTGTCTGACTCTTCACTGATGGTTACTGCTTCAGTCTCTCAGACGTACCATAAAGCCAGCATGTGGAATAGATAGAAGCTGAACAAGAGAAGCTTTAATGAGGGATTTAGTAGGCCTGTCACGGTAGCCAGCTTTTGTGGTTGATATATTGTCCCAGAAAAATAGTGAGAAATAATATTAGAATCATTTTTAAGACCATTTTATATCTCTGATGTAATGATCTCATAGCATGATATTGCAATTGCAACACTTTAAAAAGCAGTAAACTTTAAGCAAAAATGCTGTTAATGAGAATAATAAAACATTGTAAATTCAATATATTTTTAAAACATCCTAAATAAATAAACATGCATAAAACAAATCCAGTGTTTTCAAACAAATCAACATAACAGCCACGGCATTATTGGGTAAAATGTTGTTGACACTCATTCTTATGTAAACAAACATGCAAATAAACATAATTGACAATATTGAAGTCCTCAAAAATTATCGAATGAATGCCCAATATTGTATGATATATCGATAATGTAATTATTGTGACAGGCCTAGAATTTAACATTTATTGTATTTGAAAGTACAATTAAAGGACAGTGAACCTGAAATCCTGTAACTAGCTCCATTGCTAAATCTGTTGCTTGTGTTTGCCAGAATTTATTATTATTATTTTGTATTTAATTAACCTCCAGCAGTGGTTGTAATGTTCTAAGTAAACCATGATTTTATGACACTCCATGCCTTAAAAATGTATGAATTTCAATAGTTGTTTTCAAAAATAGTTGAAAACAGTAGTCACTTTCATTCTAAACTAAATGGAAGTAATTTCACCCTCACGTTCACAAACAATATTTTCAATAGGATGTGCGGCACAGACAAAAACTTTCGTGCTCGGAGTCCAGCAGCAGTCACAATAGAGTCTATCAAGGCTGGTTCATCTGGGTCATCTAAAACAAACTGTATTCTCTTGGCAAATCTCAATAGCAGAGCAGTATTTTTTATCCTGAAGTTCCTTTGACACAGAAAAACCCCTAATTCATGATGTATTACACAGACATTTTGTATTGTAGTAGGAGTCATCACAGGTTAAACTTATAGGTTTGTAGTTAATTGAATTTAATAGCATTCTTTTATTACAAATATATAATTATATATGATCAGAGTAGTTTTTGACTGGGTGAGCAACATAATAATTACTCCGACTGCTATAATTCTAGACACATCACTTACTCCTCACTTTGGGTTGGAATTAATTCACAGTTTACCAATATTACTTAAAGTTGCCAGTGTAGTTCCAAAAAAATAAGATGATATATATGTAGAAACTTTATTGCCAGAATTTCATCAGTTTTCTGTGCAATCTTTTGGAATAAATGAAGAATTGGAAAAGTCTAGGAACAAAATTGGAAGGGGGCATGGCAAAATAAAAAAGAAAGTTTAAACATTGTTGGGGATGTTCTTTATTCTTTCACATTATTAGTTTGTCATTTATTAGTGTTTGTGTTTGAAAGACTATTCAAGGGTTATGATGTTCATTGAAGTCTGCAAGAAACGTTCTCTGAATGCATGGTTCATGGTTTCTATAGAGAAGGGTTTACTGGTAGAGTTATTTCTTCTTAATTAGGCTTTTTCCAATTGACACCAAAGCTCTTGATTATCTATTTAAGCTTTTTAATTGGGGTGTATGTTTTTACCCTTTTACTTTCATGAATGTTAAATGCACATAAATACACAGTACATAATATAAACAATCCATTCTGTCTTTGTCCTATTGTGTGTAATGAAAAACATGATTTTTAAGCTCAGAACAAAGGACATTGTAGCTCTTCCAAATCCAAACTAGGCTCTTCCTTTTTTTCAATCATCTCTTAGTTTCTTTTTAATTTATGATTTGTCATAATGACAATTTCACAAACTAAGTGTGTAATTAGTGCACATGCTGTTCTCATTACCCAGTGCAAGCTATTGTGTACATTTTAAATGACTTTTTCAATATTAGAAAGCCATTTTTGAGAGCTTTCTGCAGGCTTTGCCTGGCTGTGTGGAATTTTTCTGAAATAGTTTTTGAACTCTCACCACACTTTTTTTTCCTTTCTGGTCCCCACCCTTAACAAAAGCCTGAAATTAATGCATTATGGCTTTTAATTAAACAGCTAACCAACCATGACTGTGATGAAATGTGAAGTCCAGGGCTCTTAAATATTAATGAAGCTGGGTTATCAAGGCTTAAAAAAATGAATGTAAGGTGAATTTATTCAGTATACAGTCCAAAAACACATGATTATAATGTGTACTGGTGTTTAGGGTCTATAGAGTGTGCCTCCGTTCCTATCCACTGGACTGCATCGCATTACTAATGTGCAATCAATACTTTTATGTGATGAGTGACTAGATCCAATGAATGTTTACAGATGTACATCACAAAAACTAAGCAATGGAGAAAGATATATTTGCTGCAAAGCTACTGCTAACACTGTTTGTGGCAAAGTACTATAAAAACAATTCACAGCTCAGTGCAGTAAAATCAACAGTACATTTGATTTACATACAATTCTCATCATAGAAAAAGAAAGAAAAAGGCTAACAAAAGGTTACAGCAGTTAAAAACCAAGACTGCCCTTAGAACAAATGTTGTGTTTTTTGTTGTTGATGTTTTTGTATTTAAATAATATATGTGCAATTATTTAAATGTTCAATATAAATTGAATTAATTGAATGCATCTAAATTCCTGTGAATTCTAGTAAAATCTATAATCTTTGTCATAAGAATTAGAATCACTTGTTTTGAGAACTTCACCTCAGTGTTAAATGAGACATGTTTTGAAAAACATTAGGTTTTTTAGTGAATTTGCACCTACATTTGTGGACCTAGAGCCTAGCAGTCAGGAAACATGAACTGAAATGTGTCATTTGTACTTTAGGTTTGCCACACCCCCACATCTGAGTTCTCCAATCACAGCGCTGGACTTTGAAAATGCAAAGACAAAGTTAAATAGAGCAAAACAGACATAACAAATGGATAAATAAAAGTTCTGAGCAAAACCCACAAAAACGAGCACAGAGAATAAAGAGAACAGAGTGGAAATGGTTAAACACAGCTTCTGCTTACTCCTCAATCCTTTTCACTTGGGTTTTTTTTTAAGGAACATGACTGTTTAGACAGTGTGAGAAGGCTGCTGTGGTGCTTGATTCTTCGGGGACCCAAGACTGTTTTAAAGTGAGGAAAAGGGACATGTCATCTTTAAATAATATAATAAATAACACAATTATTTAAAAAATCATCTTGGCTTCTATTAAATGAAATGACATTTTCATAACATCATAAAGAGAAGCTGTTATTATATCAAGTCTCAGCTGTGACACATCAGAGTAAATGTATTCTTTTAGTGTCTCCATCTGCCTCAGAATATTGAAATTTTGACAATTTTGAACACTGATGGATGTCCACTGATGGATGACCGCCTGGACTCTAGTGTCTTTTTTAGGGGTGTTTAGGGAAAAATATTATGCTTAGTTAATTATTATTATCCTTTTTTTCTTCATTTTCTTCCACAAAATCTTTGACTGTTTTATTGGAAGTATTTGAGCCAAGGAATTAATGAACACTGAATTTTCCATTCTTCTGTGGAAACGTTTGGCTCCTGCAGTCTGTCATTATCTCCAATCTGTGGGCAGCTTCTGGCCGATGGAGCAGCCACTCTTAGACAGGGGGAGACAAATGTCATTTCAGCTCCTCTTAACCATAAATGGCTTAATCCTTGACCTTGTCGAGATAGACATACTTTGCTCAGGAACGTTGCGTCAAGCGACAGAACTCGAGAGGGAATTAATCAGAGGACAGGCTACATGTAGAGCCTTTCTGGCTCTTTTTTTTTCAGACAAGACATCATGAAAATTATAGGGTGCTGGTCACTTTTTGCTGTTTCAAAACGCTACATACAGATTTTCTTCACAGACGTTTCTGGTCATCGCGGTCGTTTTAAATGTCAGACATTATAGTCTGTTGGCAGAGTGGAGAATGTTTTCACATATATTTCTGTCCTGCTCTACACAGCATTTGATTTACCCCAGAAGCAAAGTGCTGAAGCACGGTGATACTGTAACTCGGTGATCTAAAATTATATTCTTACAGTGTGTCCACAGTTATGTTCGCTAACTCAACTGTAACTTTTTACAAGACGATGTATAGTTATTAATCTGATTCAGAAGAAATGCAGGAGATACAGGAATGTTGTACATTGTAAACATTCCTTTAGAACCCAACAACAATAAATGGATGTATGGATTTGAATTACTGCCTGCACATACCTCCCCCTGCCTAATATACTTTGTGGCCACAGCTTTGTAGACACTCATGTACCCCAGTTTTGTCTCACAACTGAGCGAATTAATGAATCAGTCTCACATTTGCTGAAGAATACAGCCTCCACTCTTGACTCACTTGACTGTGAATAGTTGCATGAACTATAGTAGTGAGGGTATGGTATATGATGAATATTTCTGGACCAAAAACACAAATGCAAGAATGAATGTTACATAGTAAGTAACTTAAAGGAGGGACAGTCGTGGCCTGGTTGTTTGGAAAGTGGGTTTCTAACCAGAAGGTTGCCGGTTTGGTGCCCAGACTGAAGTGCAGCTGCTTCATTGCATCCTGTACTATTTGCTTTGCTTTTCTGAAAATATATAAGTGCCATTCAAAACCTGTGCCAGCATTGGGTTTAGCTTAAAATAATGGAAATCCTTCATTACAAATGTTGTACACAAGTGTTGGACAGAGTATAGCTTTCTGTGAGCTTTGAAAGGCACTGATTTTTTGGTTCCTATACGGTGGGGGAAATGATTGTAATTTTTTTTTTTATTATTTAAACATCCTCCTGATTAGTGTCTGCTGTTTACCTGAGGCCCATAATTTGGCCTGCTGTACCTCGGTTATATTTTGTTCTGATATTTTGCTCTGCTGATTGAAATGTCTTATTTTCAACAACTGTCTAACCTTTGATTTCAACGTGGTTTTCAGTCACAATTACAATCTTGCTGTAGGCACTTTTCAATGCCGTGAAATTTCACACAGAGCTGCTTGGTTTGCTGAGTCATACCCACATAAATATGGATAATTAATCTGAAATTAATGTTGTTTGAATGTGATTCATAAGTTCAGCGCTGGGATCAAAGATGTTCGTCAGAAACCTGTTAGCTCCTGTAGGCTGCTGTTTGGGTGAAGTTGACTTTGATGACTTATGATCTCGAGACATAATCGCACCTCAGGCTTTTCTGTTGAATAAGATAGCCACAATTATTTTCCATTTATTGTTATTAGAACACTGAGTACATTTGCCCCTCAGCCATGAAGTTGAAGTTTAAATCCAACACATCGGCAGACAAAGTGTAATTAGCACATTTTCCCCTTGACAGCACTTAGAGCTTAATTGTTATAATTTCTTAGCTCTAATGGATTTATTCATGGTAGGTAAAAGACTGGTTGACGTTTTAGAAATTGCTAATTTCATAGTGTGCAGGGATCATGTTAGATAATTCCTGTCAAAAAGTTACATGCAGATTTGGGGTACACGATATGTGGCATACAAAAGGATAGAAGGGACACTATTACACACAGCAGCTGCACTATATTCCCACGTACTGATTTGTAATCTCAGACACTAGTGCTGACAAACATCTGCAATCCCCGTAGAAATGAACTGGCAACATATTGGAGCAGCAACCCATGAGCCTAATTTCAGCATTTCCAATGAAAAGAGTTGAACAAAGCAGTAGAATTTGCATTCTGTTTAATCACGCATTCTCTTTGCAAAACTCCCCAGGTTGAGTTAGCCTTAGATAAGTTAGGCTTGAGTTACAAGTCAGTAGACCCTATAATTTCCTCCCAAATGACTGGAGATCCTTTGGCGCAGCCAATCCAACTATCAACACTTGTGATTGTGAAAGGAAACTGGAACACCCAGAGGAAACCCCTGCCGACACAGGGATAACCTACCAAACTCCTCACAGACAGTGACCAAAGGTGGGGATTGAACACACAAACTGCAGCACCACCTCGCCACAACCGCATTATGTTATATGTCCAAATGTTTGTAGACACATCTGGTAATTAATGAATAACTTTGAGATGATTTGGAATGGGGTTTTACAGGGTGAGTCAAAGATTGCAGGACACTTTTATTTTAGGAACGAAAGGGAAAATGACATAAGACCATTATTGTCTCAGAAATTGATCACCACAATCAGACTTGCAATATCCCTTGTGTTTCAGAAGTTATCAACCAATCAGAAATGCAGGCTCGTTACAGGCTTGTTACAAGCTCAACCAGACTCTAAATGCTCAGCGCCATCTTTGGTCAGAATAGATAGGAACACTGAATGGGAACACTTTTTCCTGTAGCATTGTCAGTAGCTGAGCTGAGCAATTAGGGTCTGGTCGAGCCCGTAACGAGCCTGTAACAAGCCTGGAAATATTGGTAAAAATGTTGACTATAAGTACATTAGGTTAATGATGTGCTGATAAGGTCAGTAGAATCAGTCTTGGAGTTTGCTTACCACTGCTGTGCCTTAAAGACTCCAACTCTGCCGTCCAGGCGTTGTGAGTTTTATGTATTCAGATGAAGTAAGAATTAGTGTCCACCAGCCCAAAGTTTTGCTAATTTACTGGAATAATATAACAATATAATTTTTGAAATGTTTCTCGTTTTATTCAACACATATTTCATTATATATCATCTTCTTCCTCTGGGATTCATTTCCATTTTAAATATCATTTTTTCATCGTACTTTTATTTACATTTATTTAATTTGACCTTAATTAGTTTATTTCTCTATTTGAATAAAGTGAAAGAGTATACACTAATCCTAACCCTAGCACAACAAAACGTGTTACTATACATTGGATTCTAATTGTTATTTTAGTTGATCTGTAAGCTTTTATGTGAACATGACTCAGGAGACTTAAATAAAAAATGTCAGGCTTTATAGGATTACAGATTTCATCACGCAGTGTTGTAATAAGCAGGAGGGCCATGCAACAAGATAAGCTCTGTAAGAGAAACCTTTGTAGTACATGATTAGGCAACAAGTGGCCTGTTAGTGTTCATTTTGATTGATGCTGTGATGGTTGAAATACCTGACTATTCTCTTGAAGGTCCCTGTTTCTACCTCAGCAAACTGTTTCCAGCCTGTGTATGATTCATTACGAGACTGGAGCAGCCGAAGTTTAAACTTTCTTAGAAGTTCACAGGTCGATAGTTATCATAATAATACTCTCTGTGATATTAATTTTTCAAAAGATAGCAATATGTAAATGTGGGCTTAGACAACAAACTTCAGTTTTTACGTGATGTGAACATTTTGACTCGTAGCTGTAGGATTGTCTGTGGACATGGACCTCCATGAATATTTCACATTATTTTAGTTACTGACATATATAAGTAAGAATTAAAATGAAAATAGCAGCTTAATTTGCTTTAAAACTGACAATTTTATTAAATTGATGGAAAAACCAGAGCTCGCTACGGAAATTCTTGAACGCAACCGTGACGTCACTGGTGGACAACAGCTGAACAACGCCGCGGTAAAACACCGTTATGACTGACTGTTATGACAGTATCTAGCTAAATAACCCACATTATTCATGACAATAGCCTAGCAATAAGCTAAACTCAAATTTAGAGGTACCGTTATTCTTGTAAATGTGATCGAAGTCGAACTCGAATTCATCCGACACAAGTTAGGAACTCAAATTCCACTGTATTTATTTGTTTGACACTTTCATAGAGCTGGTGCTTAGCCTTTAAGTTGAAGCATTTGCTGTATGTTGAATAGGAGGATATCTCAGTGCTCAATGTTTGTGCAGCTTAGTATTAATGGTCTGTATAATTTGGAGAGAAGAGAAAACGAGAGAAGAAAATATTAATTTTGATATGATATGGGCCCGTTAACCATATGAAGTTACTGATTCACCAGTGCACGTTTGCAGAGGGTGTCTCTATATTGCCATTAAAATAACAATATAATCTAAGCCTTTTGTCCTTACAGTGCAGCTCCACTATAGAATACTAGGGGGAGTTTGTGTGTAAATATATAGACGTAAGATACGAATTAGCTGCATAAATCCAGTCAGGCCTACAGTGCAGCCTTGACATCCTGTAGAGTGGAAAGCTTCATTTGTCTGAGTGTGACCTTGGGGAGGACTGTATGAGACACAAATGCCAATAGAGAGAGAGAGAAAGAGTGTGTGTGTGTGTGTGTGTGTGTGTGTGTGTGTGTGTGTGTGTGTGTGTGTGTGTGTGTGTGTGTGTGTGTGTGTGTGTGTGCGCAAGTGTGTGCCTGCATGGGGGAATGGGAAGCATAGAGTATGTAAAAGGATTACAGAATGAAGGACATTGTTTAAAAAGTGACAATATGAAGAGATGCCCTCAGACATGGCTTTTATTTTTCAATTTATTCCTTGAACTTCTCTCATTGTGTCTCAGCTTCTTTTTAGTCTTTCACACTCTTTTATGTGCACACACACACACACACACACAAGTCTTAACTTTGTTTTTTTCTTTCACATCGCATGAGTGCTGGGTGTTTGCCAGAGAAGTGGAAAAGGGTAGAACGTGGATGATTGAAAGAGAAGAAGACAGTTGATAGAAAAAGGGGTCGATTGACAAATGGATGAACATAGGGTTAGAAAAAAGATTAAGTAAATTGAAAAAATAATGTCTGATGTTCTGTTTGCTGTAAAAGCCTATTTTATACAGTCATCTTGAGTCTCCGTCTGCCAGAGACCACACGCTCCCCCCCGCCACACACACACACACATTTCCAGATTTAGCCATATGTTTGATCTGACCATGCACACATCTGCTGCTGTTTCTACATGAGCTCTGTCAGGTGTTATCTAAGGCACCACTATCATCTGCCTTTCATGGTCAAGAGTGATTAATATATAACAGTAAGGTTCAAAGAGAGATTCACAGTCAATGACCAGTTAATGAATCATATTCTTACCTCTTATTCAGACATTCAGTGGCTTTTGTCTGCCATCACCCAAAACAAGTCATCTGCTTTGTTACACAGATTCCAGGTGTGTCCCATTCATTTTCATTCAAAACATGAACTTATGTCCATTTCGGTTCTTTCCTTTAAAGGAGCACTAGGTAAGGTTAGGTATTTTTTGCTCCTGGGCTCCGCCTACAGTTGCAGAGTGTCATTTATTTTTAATAGCACTGCACTGAAATCAAAGTGTGGGGTGGTGGGGGGTCCTACCCTCCTTCAAAAGTTACATAGTGCAGATTCCGTAGTGCCAGGCTTGGAGTAGCAAAGACAGAGGCTCTATTCTCATGTTCAAGCCAAGTGTTCTTATTAAAGTAGAAAAAATATTGTGCCTGCATTGCCTTTAATTAATAATAATAATAATACATTTTATTTGAAAAAGTGCCTTTCAAGAAACTCAAGGACACTGTACAATAGATAATACAAAGAAATACAGGGTGGGGGGAGAAATAAATCCATGATATGCCCCATTATGGATATACAGAACCACTACAATGGAATCAGATCTAGTATTTTGAGGAACATATACGGTTTACGTTGCAAATGACAGTCACAGAGGTCATGAGTTGGACAGAGGCAGGGATTCCAACAGAGATTCCGCTGACTAACAAGCAACGGGAGCCATCCCAGACGACCAGATACCACTGTATGCATTATCGCAGTAAAAAAGTCCAGTAACCACATGTCCTTGCTGAAGTCCATGTGGCTGGTGCCAGAACTAACACACACCTACAACAGTCTCAGTGTCTTTCAGGCAGCCATTTTGCATGCCAATAATTCCCAAAAGAAAAATAAATTGTATCCATCTCCAGAATCACCCACACCCATTCTCAGAATCATAGAGTCGTAGAATCACACACTTTTGTGTGTGTGTGTGTGTGAGTGTGTGTTCTGCAGGCTCTGCTCTCTCTGGATGTGTATGTTATAGAAGCAGTTTTTAAATTAAAAACTGTTCATTTGCTGGATATACTTTTAAAGTGTCCGTCTGTATGAAGTGAAACATACAGGATGCACAGCCCATAATATGTTTATGCATATGCATTTTTTTTGGAAAGCCACAGAAGTGAACTAAAGCTCCTCTTGAAATCTTATAACCACACAATTCATTATTGAATATCAAAATCTGATTTATTACAATGTAATTGTAAATCATTTTAAAGCAAGCATTTAATGCTAATAATGTCTATTTCTTATCTACTCCAGCAGCTCGTGCTGTGCTTATAGAAACTCCTTCTCGCTCAGTGAGGTGTATTACTGTGTGCACTGCAGGGTTTGTCTGCTGCTAAAGCCATAGAGGGACCGGGTCTTTAAAGTTGAAGCCCGTCTGTAGTAGAGCTCCAAGGCACGACTTGATAACTGGAAGTTGACCAATATCTTTCACTCTCCTGAAGCGGATGTAGTTTTGGATCTTTCAGTCCACGGAGGCGAGGAGGTATGAAATAGTTATTTGGCAACAACACATTCAAAAGCTTTCCAACGAAATGTGAGCCCTTATCTGGAGAGCGAAATAGTGTCTCAGGGTGGGGCAGCTGCAGAGTATTGAACTTTTCTTGCGGTGTGGCTAGGGATGGCTGCCGAGACTTATAGATTGTACAGACAGGTCTTTAGCGAATGTGGAAAGAAGATATTTTGGGAATAGCAAGGGAAGGAAATAAAGAGAAAGAGCAACTTTTTGACTCCACTATCTCGTGTAACTCTCGTGATGTGTTGAACAGGGAGCAGCGCTGACAGATGGCAGCCCAATCCTGTCTATGCATTTAAATAGCATTTATTATTGTGCTGACAGATGAACTGTGAATAATTGGACAGTGTGCGGAAAGCTGTCAGGGAGAATTCAGGAGGGTTTAGGGGAACGCACCTGAAAAGGTTTATCTCTGATCAGTCTCTGGATGAAAAGAGAGAGAGCGAGAGAGAGATTGTGTGTGTGTGTGTGTGTGTGAGAGAGAGAGAGAGAGAGAGAGAGCGAAAGAGACAGAGAGAGTCAAACCCTCAGAAAGACGTTTCCCAGCTGACATGTGAAGCAATAACCAGCACACTGACTACAGAGCCATCTTCAGTCTTAAGCGGGTTATATTGAAAACTAAAGTGCTGTGAATATGACACCACCCAGAGCCATAACCAAGAGTCTCTCAGAACACAACACCCCCGCTTAGGCCTATAAAAACACAATACATACAGAACGTACATAACTGCTCCTAAGCGCTGTCTGTTTGTAACATTAACTGAGTAATCCTCTGCTACCAAGTGTACAATTATCTGGTCGACCTGATGGACACACTATTAGATTTAAAATATCTGCTTTTGCCCAGTTCTTTATCTCCCTACTCACATGACATCAGACACAAACCATATGGCCTGTCTGCTGTTTTGATATTATAAAAAGGATCCCACAGTCTGTCTCTCTCTCTCTCAATCACAAACACACGCACACAGGCTCTGCAGGAGGGCAGTGGTTGGTTTTGTTTGCAGGGCTGGTTCAGTATGTGGCAGACTGCTTGTTCTAGAAAGAACAGAGCTCTTCTTTGTGAGCAAATTTAAAGAGCCTGTGGCTGCTGCTGGCACACTCTCCTACGAGGAAGCTAATTAGAAAAAGAGTTTACTTCAATACCAATTAAACACCAATCCAACAAATGGCACCTTTCATTTACTCATTCATTCATTCATTCATTCATTAACTGTTTCATTGTGGTGTCAGGGTCAAGGTGTCCAGAATTACTGGGTCCGAGGCACAAAAACACAACCTGGACAGGGAGCCAGTCCCTCACAGGGCATTACACACTCACACAATCGCTTTGCACACTAGTCTCAGGCATTGTCAGTCTCTCTAAGCTAAGAAACACATACTGCTGCAGGAAAAGGAATGTGACTGACACCCAAACGGACCAATTCCAGGTTTGCTGTATTGGTATGATGTGTACAAGGAGGCAGATTTTAGGATTCATGTTGGACCAGGACCAGAGTCAGTACAAAAAAGATACATGTAGGTGCGTGTGTGTGGGTGAACAGAGAGCCAATCAGAATGCAGTCCTGACAGTGAAGCCAGGTTAACGCACTGAAGGTATCAGACTCTACTTGTGGGCGGAGCCTTTGTGGCTAAGATTACTTACACACTCACACAAAGGCCAGGCATACACTGATTTTGGCTTGTTTTAACACTAGAAGCGGAAAAGGCATTAATTTATTTTGTAGGGTAAATATCCCCTGCACCCCTGCTGTGAGGCAATTAGTGGCTATTGTTTCGCTAAGTAGGAGCACTAAGTGGGGAATGGGGTGGGTCGTGACAGGCTGTGGTCTGTGCTTCAGATGAGAGTTGTTGGCAGCCAATTCTGTATTAAACTCTGAAGCTGGAGCGTTGGCCCAGGTGGCTTGGGTCAATTCTGTATTATACTCTGCAGCCGAAGCGTTTTTATTTGTCCCTTTTTACGATAGACTATACATTATAGCTGAGACATTTTCTCCATATTTGTTTTTTTATTTATTGATTCACTGCGGTTCAAGCTAAGCTAAATATGCTAAATACATACTTTTCCAGGACTCATTAGAAACTAAACTTTGTTATTTGTTACATCATTATTTTTACAATATTGACATTGCTTTTTTTTGTCCCGTTGGTTATCCATTTATTTTTATTGACTAAAAGCCAACACTACAAAAAGTTTAAATGCAATGTAGCTGCAGTTGAATTCATAGGTGTTTACTTCACAAATACATTGCTATATTGTCCAAATGTTGCAAATATATATATACATATATGTATATACAGGGGTTAGACAATGAAACTGAAACACCTGTCATTTTAGTGTGGGAGGTTTCATGGTTTCTAAATTGGAGCAGCCAGGTGGCCAATCTTCATTAACTGCACACTGCACCAGTAAGACCATGTGCATCCAGTGGTTCAAACATTGTGTCCTGAAGGCGGTGCCGTGTATCAGGACGACAATGCACCAGTACACACAGCAAGACTGGTGAAAGATTGGTTTGATGAACATGAAAGTGAAGTTGAACATCTCCCATGGCCTGCACAGTCACCAGATCTAAATATTATTGAGCCACTTTGGGGTGTTTTGGAGGAGCGTGTCAGGAAACGTTTTCCTCCACCAGCATCACGTAGTGACCTGGCCACTATCCTGCAAGAAGAATGGCTTAAAATCCCTCTGACCACTGTGCAGGACTTGTATATGTCATTCCCAAGACGGATTGACGCTGTATTGGCCACAAAAGAGGCCCTACACCACACTAATAAATTGTGGTCTAAAACCAGGTGTTTCACTTTCATTGTCCAACCCCTGTATATGTATGTATATAAATATTATATATATGTTATATATAACAATTATTTAATCACAAATTTGGTGTGATGCAATAAGAAAATAAATATTTGCACCAAATTAGGGCAGAGAAATCAACAGATGAACCTAGATTCAAAAAAATATATAAAATCTAACAAATTGTAATAAAAAAGATATAGCTATAGCTATATATCTCTTTCTCTCTCTGAGAACTCTTGCATCCTTTCTGAGTTCCTGAGTTCTTTCCTGCTATGCTTCATTTACATAAGAAAGGGTAACTAATAGTCCACTAATGCGCTGCGAGGAGGAGGGGAGATATCCCCAGGTTCTGAAAATTTCAGCCTTTCTAGTGTTAAAGCCTGATTTGGTTGCAACTGACTGAATTTCCAGATTGGTCTCAATTCCGTCTTGATCTGCTGATGTTTCTTATGCAGTGTGAGGGGAGAAGTGACACTCAGAGTGAGCAGTCAGACATCCAGATGGATTTCTGACATGTCCGAAATTTTGGTGGCTTGTCTTGCAGTGTAAGCATTCCTGCAAGTCGATTCCTCATCATCACAAACTCAGAAAACACAGAGCAAGCTGAAAATGCCCTCCACACCAGCAAATAGTCATGTCAAAGCTCACAACCAATTCTCTAACCAAAGTGGACAAACCATATTGTCCGTGTCTTCCCAAACACCTGCCAGTCTCTGCAGCATGGGACAAGTTAGGGAAGATAGGTGGAAACCTATACAGACACAGGGAGAACACACCAGACTCCTTATAGACAGTGACCTATGATGGGGTTTGAACCCACAACCCATTGTGGACCCATTGTCCCCTCTCATTTTCGTTGGTCTAAACGACTGGTCTGTCTTTTCAAATCCAGCCTTATTCAGTGTGGGAGAAGATATCTCAAGTTTCTACCCCAACCATGTTTGTTGAGTTTGATAAAATAGTTGCCCCACTTCTCTAGCACTGACATTATCTATCTCTGGCTAATTATGGTAATCCTTTCTCAATTACAGACACTTTTAATTGGGGGCTCCTTGGAATATCCATTACTGATAAGCGGGTGGGGTTAATGTTTAAAGAACATGCAAAAGGCTAATGATTGGGTAATGAGAGGTTGTGGAAGTGCATTGTCATTAAGGGAGGTAATTATTTTATCTCACCCTGAAATCCAAATTGTTTTTTTTTCTTTTACCTGGTTACTCATTGTCCTTGGTCATACTAAGCATAATATGTCTTGTAATATTATATTGAAAATGATTTATTTTGACACCATCTTCTCTTCTCTCTTCTTGCCCCGCCCACCTGTCCCACCTGATGGATGGCATCCTCAGGTAAGCTGTTAATATATTTGGAGTTATAGCTGCTGATATATTCTGTAAAAAATGGTTATGAATAGAGAAGCACACTGCCTGGTGAAATGCAGATGTGATAAACAATACACAGAGCAAGTGATCTGTTGCCCTGAAGAAACTGGGGTCAATCGGAGGGCATCGTCTTTGATTAAGTGTCAGAATGTCATTGAAATAAATGGCCGTGGGCACACACATAGATGCACGGTCATAAACATATTTATTTCTAAATATAATCGTGTCATTTTGCATCTGAATGTATTAGTAGGATTGTTTATGAGTGTGTGATCCCATCTATTACATCAGTATTTTAATGTTCGCTCTGGTTAATGAGGCTTAATTACATTGCTAAGATTATTTTATTTATTTATTTATTTTCTCCAGTAAAGTCAGAAGCATGTGTGCGCTTGTGCAAGCACATGACTGTGTGTCTTTATCATAATGAATCGGAGCTAGTTGTGTTATTAACCCCTCAACCACTGGTTGGTACATGTGGTTGTTGTAGCTTTGCACCTACCTTATATCTTTGCTCATTTTATAAGCTCCACTGACCACGTATGAACACTCTGTAGTTCTACAATTGCAGACTGTAGTCTGTCTGTGTCTCTGCATACTTTCGTATCCCTGTTTCCCCCTGTTCTCCAGTGCTCGGGCCCACGTGTGGATCAGACACAGCAAGGCTGCTAGAGTTTTAAAGTCCTCAGTGTCACTGCTAGTCCACCAGCCAAAAATATCCAGTCAGTAGTGTCCAGTGGGCGGCGTCCGCTGTCCACTGATGAAGGACTAGAAGACGACCAACACAAACTGTGCAACAACAGATGAGCTTCTGTCTCTAACTGTACATCTACAAGGTGGACCATTGAGGTAGTTGTGGACACAGTGTTTGAAAACTCAAGCAGCACTGATGTGTCTGATCCAGTTGTGTCAGCGCAATACACACTAACACACCACCACCTGCTCTGATATGTATGCACCTGAGATGTTTATCTTAGATTCATTATTTGCCAGTAGACCAGTAGTTCATAATGTGTCTGATTGCGCGTGACAGGTTCATGTGTGTGTCTCTTAATCTATTAATATCACAGTGTGTCAGTCATGTGTCAAGGCTGAAATATTCTGTCTTTGTGAGTGTGAATGACATGTGATAGGGAGTAGCAATCACACTTGCGCCTTAGTGTAGAGCAGTCAATGTCAGAGTTCACGCTTCTAAAGACGAATGAAAGGGCTGACACCGTAAAATAAAGGTGCTCCTGGAGTGATGGAAGGGTGGTGATGACCCATACCCCTGGTCAGTGTGACCGATCACTGCCCTTGCTTGAGTGTTCAACTACTAAAAGCATCAGTGGTAGGACTGTGATAGTTCTAGCAATATTGATGCAACATATTAACAACAGAGCTGCAGTAACTTGTCAAAACAATTAATCTTTGTTTGATTTGTTTTAAATAACCTAGATTGCAATAATAATAAACAAATGTTCTGCATTAGAGCTGTGCTCTTTTTTTATTTATTTATAAACGTGAGCCATACCACGTTCTTGTTATTACACTCTTAGTGCCACTGACCATAAAGGAGCACTATGCAGTTCTACAATTACTGAGTATAGTCCATCTGTTGCACTTCATACTTGTATGTTAGGACAAAAATGAGACAGATTTATGAGTTACGTGGCTAAATATATTACTCTAGTTTGTTAACTAGATCTAAAATGTTTTGAATATTTATTATCTGATTAGAGGGCGGCACGCTGGCGCAGCAGGTAGTGTCGCAGTCACACAGCTCCAGGGACCTGGAGGTTGTGGGTTCGATTCCGGCTCCGGGTGACTGTCTGTGAGGAGTTGGTGTGTTCTCCCTGTGTCATCGTGGGTTTCCTCTGGGTGACTGTCTGTGAGGAGTTGGTGTGCTCTCCCTGTGTCTGCGTGGGTTTCCTCCGGGTGACTGTTTGTGAGGATTTGGTGTGTTCTCCCTGTGTCTGCGTGGGTTTACTCCGGGTGACTGTGAGGAGTTGGTGTGTTCTCCCTGTGTCTGCGTGGGTTTACTCCGGGTGCTCCGGTTTCCTCCCACAGTCCAAAAACACACATTGGTAGGTTGATTGGCGACTCAAAAGTGTCCATAGGTGTGAGTGTGTGAGTGAATGTGTGTGTTGCCCTGTGAAGGACTGGCGCCCCCTCCAGGGTGTATTCCTGCCTTGCGCCCAATGATTCCAGGGAGGCTCTGGACCCACCGCGACCCTGAATTGGATAAGCGGTTACTGATAACGAATGAATGAATGAATGATCTAATTAGCTACTGTGTTGGCATATTTAAGCCCTCATGCTCAGACTGCTCAGACTACTCAAGCACCACACTCTAAACAGGAAGAAATACAATTGTGTGTGTTGTGTGGCTAATACCACTAGTGATATCATATCACTGCTGTCTTCTTAAGTAAGTAAAGCAAAGTAAAATGTATATTTACATATAGGTCAAAAAAAAGCACACCGAACAATGTCAAATTAAACTAAACTGTTTGTGAGTATTTAATTCTGATGGTGAAATGAGTAAGAGAATCAGAAACCGAATCAATCTCCACAGCCAGATAGATTTTTCTCCCCCTCATTTCAGATAAACTCTAGTTCATATCTCTCCCACCCTATTAATTAAAAGCCTGTGTATGGGTGTGTGTGTGAGAGAGAGAGAGAGAGTGAGAGAGTGAGTGAGAGCTGGTGCTAATCTTTATTAATTGGAATTTCTGGGCCACTGAGTTGCTGAAGAGCTTGTTATAAAACATTCTCAAAACAGAACAAGAACAGCCATTTTTCAATAATGAATTAATTAATTCCAGAAAGCCTACACTTACTTCCATTAAGCAGAAGAACTTTAGGTTAAGATGTTAGAAAATAGCTTGCAAGAGCTTGTAGTTTCAACTCCTAGGCATAGTTTTTTAAGCTCAGCAGCTGAATGTAATATCTTTAAGCTCCACCATATTAAGCGAAATATTCTTTAGTTGCATTCATAATGATGTTTTACATTTTCTATTATAGCCCCTGTTCCTTAAGGCTTCTGTTCTTCTACCCCCACTCACCATTTTCCGGCAGTACATAGCTTTGGGCTTCTCTTATTACACTGTTCCCATTCCCTGGGACATTAATGCTCATTACAGAGATAATACACAAAATAGCTATTCAGATCAGGTGGGGAGGCGCGGTGTCGATCACACACAGCTCCAAGGTCCTAGAGTCGTGGGTTCAAAACAGGTAACTGTCTGTAAGGAGTTTTCCTAATGTCTTTCAACTCAATTTACCTACAGGGGAATGGAATAACTGAACAATTTGTAAATTTAAATATTAAGAAGAAAGAGTTGAAAATGTAAAAACTTTTGTTTCCACCAACACTTAAAGTAAAAAAATAATAATTAATAAATAAATAAATAAATAAATAAATAAATAATTGCAGTCACACAGCTCCAGGGTCCTGGGGTTGTGGGTTCAAGTGTGTGTTCCCCCCAGCCCAAAAACACACGACGGTAGGTGGATTGCCTACTTAAAAGTTTCTGTAGATGTGAGTGTATGAGTGAATGCGTGAGTGTGTGTCACCCTGTCAAGGACTGGCGCCCCCTTCAGGGTGTGTTCCTGCCTTGCGCCCAGTGATTCAGGGTAGGCTTCGCACCCAGTGTGACCCTGGACTGGATAAGCAGTTACAGATAAAGAATGGATGAATGAAAAAGTCACTTAGCAATAAATAATTACAGTTGACATACATGCAGCTTGAAATTTACATCTGTGAATTGGTCAGTAGTACTGAATGGTCACGTTTGATGTTAACACTCATGTTCACACACAGGCCTTACTGACCTTGTTACACATACAACTGAGCAAAGTCATGTTTAAACATGCTCTGAGGGATAGCTAAAGAGAATCTGTAATTATATAGAGGATGGTATTGAGATGGCTCTGCTGAAAGTAAGTGGTGAGTGTGGTCCTAAAATTGACCTGTGCTTGCTTGTGTTTTTGAGGAAAAGAGGACAGTAGTGAAAGTGGAACAGAAGAACATAAGGCTCATTTACATATGTTGAGATATTAAATTAAACAGTTTAAATAAAGAGGAAAGTTATGGGGTTTTTTTTTAGTTTTTTTTTTCCAAATTTTGAATTAATTAGGTGGTAAATGACCTTGGTTATTTTCACTTCATCTGAATATAATGAGATACAAAGCAACACAGATGATATTTGTTTGAATGTGAATGTTCTTTGAAAATATTTTTTGTACACTGTATGGCCAAAAGTGTGTAGACATCTGCTCATCCAAAGACATCTGAAAAATGTTATTAATAGTGGATAAGCAGATAATGAATGAATGAATGAATGAATGAATCTGAACCGACTATTCCTAGAGGTAGGAACACTGGAACATTTAATCTGCATTAAAAGGCAAATGGTGAGATTCAGGATACACAACCTTTTGCAGCTAGGTGAACATAATAACAATAAATCAATTTTGGAGCCACCTCCCAATCTTGCCCACAACACACGACCCTAGAATCTACGGTGGGCAGTGTTTCTAAAATTAATTTCACATTACTTTGACTTCAGTTTTAAACTATGAAGTTAGTTTATTTTCTCAAGCTTCAGAATTCAAATATTATGTGTATCAAAACAGAAGTATTATACACATACTGATGATCAGCAAAAGGTAGTGATAGTGATACTGCAAATGTCTGTGGTTTTGACAAAACAGAAACACAGCTTACACTCAATAGGGAAACTGTTAATAAATCATCTTTATCTTTCGGGTGTATTTTGTTTCAAATATTTTACACAGACAGTAGTGAATGTGTATATTTTTTAAATATATAAAACAAAATACATAATATAAAGAGCACAATATACAAAGATCTGTCTTGCTGACTACAGTAAACAAGGACTACTGACGTGCAGACTGACCAATTAAATGTTTACAGAGAAGGTTATCGACCAATAACGGTAGCGCTACAGCCAGACCGTCCAATCAGAAGATTTTAGCCTACTTCACCACACCCCCTTCTCACTCAAGCGAACCAATCGGAGTAGAGGAGGGCGGGACTAGTTTGTGAACGAAACGCTTCTCAAAGTTCTATGTAAGCTCTAGAAAAACAAAATCCCGGACGTTTGTGAAATTCCACCCGGACATTGTTTTAAGTCTAAAAAAGAGTACCATAAATTTCCCTATTTCCCCACAAAAATGATCAACAATTACACTCTTAGGTAACACTGTATATTTCTGATGTATCTTTCTTGGGACTCATCTTTGTTATTGTTTTTTTTGTTAAAAAAAAAAAAAGTTACAAAAACGTGTAAAATACGCAAAAACTTGAAGCACAACCTCAAAAAGCTTCCAACCTTGCGGAACGATGCCGTAAACTGACGGCAAGTAGCGTCAGTTAAGCTCAACACGAGTGACGTTTGTTTACAAAAGTCGCGTGGGTCAGGTCGGGTTCCGAGTTTTAAGGTCAACCTCAGAGTCGAAATTCTCTCAACATTTGGCGTCGACTTCAGAAACGGTCGACTTCTGGGGTTCTACTGTATTTTTCATGTAAAAACAGCATACAGTGCAGTGCTTATACAGATCCAATTTCATCCACTTATAACATAGCTCTTCATCTCATAAAAGTGTTTCCTATCATTTAGTTTTTGTGGCACCATGGCCTGCTTCTTTAATCCACAGTATAAGGAGCTGTAGAATGCTTACTAGAATCTGCCATGTTTTCAAAGCTCAACAAACTGCGATGGGTGTGGAGTAAAGGCTATAGGAAGGGTCTGCTGAAATAACTGATGTTAGATCAGTGTAAACAGGTATTTCACCAAATTTTAGAGGTGGAACCTTTCAAATCCGAAATTGGGACTTAAATAGAAATTGCATGTAGACGTGTAGTTCAGATGTTTATCTAAGTAAAAAAAAAAAGGTAACTAAAAGAAAGTGAGGCATTAAGTTGCTATTTAAAAGAAGGTTGTTCTTAATATGTTTGTTCTAAAAGGTATATTGTCTTAGAAAGGAATGAATGGTTTGTTTTTTTTTGGAGTAGTCATAGTTCAAGGTCATGTCTCTAGATGAAATACAAATGGACTTTCTGGTTGTGGTGAAAAGGGCCTGTGGGAAATGTTAGGTGGCATGAGCTTAGTGAATCATAGCAGAGTTTTAAATGCAATGAGGTTCATAATGAAATAAATGTAAAGGTCAGTGATCATGATATTTATAAAGTAAGAATATTAACCTTTGTGTATAAGTTTGATATTTCTTTATTTATTTATTTAAAATCTTACTTTGAGCTTCAGGTTGTTTCCAATTTAACAATGATATATGTTTAGAAGAAATGGATACCATTGAGTATTTGTATATTTATACTCATATTGCTGCTCATATTGGTGCTATACAGCCATTGTCTTCCATGTAGCATCATCTTTCAGAGTAAACAGACAAAATGCCTATTCTTTATATTATATACTGTACTATATTAAGTACTGTACAAAAGTTAGAGACCACCCTTCTTTCTAGTAAAGGTGACTGCTAAGTACAACATATTAATATTACAGTATCAGCAAAAAGCTGATTTTTTATATTTAAGATTAACCAAAGCCTCAAAAATGAAATACTATTTATTTACTTTTTCAAAGAAATCTGCAGTAACATATTTTCATACATTCAAGTTGTTTATATTTTCTTGTCAGAGTTAAAATAGGAAAATCTGACTGTAACAGTGTTGGTGCTCTGTTCCTGAGTGGTTATTAGTCTCTTTTTTAATATTTAATTCTATATTTATTTAATAAACAATGGCCTCTTCAATATCATGAGAATTTTTTTTGTGAACTCATAATTACAGCACACATTCCCATTGTTTTCTTTTTTTTTATCCACCTGAAATGAGCTGGGCCCCAGAAAATCAGCAGTGTTTCTGTATAGCCTTCTTTTTTGCATGATAGACGTTCTTATGCAGGGCTCTCTGAGGGCTTGAAGGTCATACACCTAAGGAGATTTCACCAGATTTCCTGCATATATGCATATTCTGATGGTTAAAGACCTAAATTCTTTTCAATCTTGCATTAAGAAATGTTCCTTTTTAAATGTCTATCAAAAAGTGCCTATCAATGTTTGCTCACGAAATGGTGAGCCATGGCCAATATTTGCTTGGAAAAATTTGCAGACTTCTTGTTTAATACATTTTATATTCACCTTCTTTTAGGGGAATGTTTCATAAGTCTGTAACTTGAACTTTCTGAAAACATTTCACTCTTGTTTTGCTCCTTTTCTAACTTTTTTGGAGTTTGTTACAAAAATCCAATTCTAAATTTGTTGACAAAACACAGTATCAGGTTGGTTCATGAAAACATTAGAAAATCTTTTCTTTGTACTTTTTGTCAGTTTACTAAAGGTGGACCAGAATTAATAAATCACATACTCTTGATTTATTCCATTTTACAAATATCCCAAATTTTCTGGAAATAGGTTCAGTTTCTAGCTCATCTCAGTTTCCAGCTTTTGTTGAAATTCTTTGAAGTGATTTATTTGCCATTCCTGGCAATTACTGTTTTAGGAGTGTGGATATCAGTGTATGTCAGGCGCACATGGACATGAAGGCAGTGCCCTGGAGACAAGATGGAATTTGAAGGAAATGCAGGGGAGCAGGCTTTAAACTGGGAATAATGCCGGGTAGCTGGTCTGAAGCAGGAACCCAATAGGACTTTTCTCAGCTCCATACAATTTCCCTTTAATTAAATGGCTGTTAAAGGCTCCCATGCCTAGAGCAGGGATGAGGATTCACAAGCAGAATGGAAGAGAAGATTTAACAAAGCAGTAATTGGAATTTCATGAGCCAAATAGCCAGGATAAGAGTTTTGAAAATGAAGGAAATTGTCTGTATTTAAATACTTGAAGTTGCATTGAAACTTTGTACTATATATTATTAGCATGCTATGGAATGACCTTTGAATGACCTTATACTGTTCTTTAAGTTTCGGCTTGTCCTGTTAATCTTTTACATGCTGAAACAAATCACGAGTGAAATATCACAATTGCTAAAAGTATTATATGATATGTGTATGAATAACTGACATGAGAAATGCATTGGAGAAATGCTAATATGGCTAACAAGATTTTTCATTATTCAAAACAGTTGAATTCTTTACACCCGATGTAAGGTGGCAATGTGCTTCTGAATGTTGTGAGTCTCTTTCTAGCACAGGGAGAAGAGCTGTGCATGAGATAAATATATCTGTCCTTCCCATCTATGACATTAGTGCTGTGCTCTAAATCCAGACAGTCGATACTCAATAGGGTCCCCATACCAAAAAAAGTCACGTGACTGCAACCTATGTATGTACATTTTTATTTGGGCAACTGACATAAACCTTTGTAAAGCTCTATAACAGCTTATTCTAACAAGTGTTATTTTTCATAAAAGCTGTGTTAGTAAGTTTCACCCTAGATAGTGTTATGACAATGTTGATGTAGGTTCATGCCAGTTGTCATGAGTGGCTTATGTAGGGGTCACGTAGCCGTACAAACACTGGATTATAGTAAAGTGTTACAAGCGCAGTTACTGGGAAATGTGTCAGTGAAAGTGTCAGTGTGTCTTTTATGAGCGTCTGCATTCCCTCAGAGACGTGTGAACTGATAGTTATGGGCGTTAAAGCTCTTTAGGGAAATGTGGTGTCATGTCTGTTGTATCTACACCTGAAGCAGAATTTAGCTCCGTGCTAATAGGATGGGACAAACATGCTAATAGATTCTCTTGGGCTTTCATGTTAGCATTATGCAGCTGTGCTTCTGCTTTACCACATTTCTGCCAGGATGGGCACATCGGAAGGGGAGCTGCAGGGTTGGGGCTGTGTGTTGTATGTAAATGGATCATTATAGTCATTTAGAGGGAGAGATTCACTAGTCTCTGAGTTTGTTACTCTTATTCATTCGTTAATCAGTCCTGACAGCGTCTCTCACACCATCACAACATCCTAATTCTTCCCCACTGCAATTGTTTTTACCTGTTGGTTGAAGTGTCACACATAATAAAAGCTCACAATTTACATTTGTATAATATTTTTTCTTTAATGAAATATTTAGATCATTTGCATGGCTTGGTGATAGTTCTACCAAGCGCTGAACACTCGAATCTAAACCGTGCAGAGTTTTCATTTCCTTGACAGTGCATTTATCTCCAAACTGAGAAAATAGCATTTCTGAATTAGTGACAGATTTCATGAAAATACACCATTAGAGATTAGGTGTAGCTGCTATGGAATGAAGAATGAGAATCATTTGGCCAAAAACATCACTGAAAGCTGAATTAAAATGGTAGTGTTTGATGATGAAAGGCAGATACACTATCTCTAAAACTTTGAAGTAGATGAAATAAATGAAGGTGTAGAGTCAGATTTGTGGATTTTGGCCGCTTGCCAGGCAGGGGTCATCTCAGAAAGTAATGATAATTTATGCAGTATATAGATATACAGAGTCTGAAGAAAAGGCTGAGGCTGGGTTATTTTTGTTGTTTTGATTTCAATTTCCAAAAAAGTCTAATACAATTAAGATTGATTGGAAGATGATGAGCATCACTCTAAGCACTAATATTGATTATTTGTTGTTGTTTTTGTTGTTGAAATTTATAATATTATTATTACAATTTATAATTGGTTGTACTATTGTTAGAGAACGTAATTATGTTTTGCACTATGTGAACAACAGCATTATATGTTTTTACTTTAAAATAGATTACTCTTCATTTCTTGGTTTAAGAATTGTTTTCTGTGCCCTTACTGCACTGTATATTGAATGCCATATATATGAGCATTAGTTATATGTCAAATAATAAAGTTGTATAAAAAACAGTAATGATAGCATATACAGTACTGTGCAGAAGCCTTAGGCATATAAGATAATTATATATATTTAAACTTATGCCTTCTCTGTACACATGGTGCTTGTATAAAGTTATATATAATCACAGTAAATACAAAAAAAAAACATATATAAAACAAATAAGAATGATAAGATTTTTTTTTTCTATAAAGTAGTAGGTGTGAGTGAGTTTGAAGAAAAATGTTTTGTTCTCTCCTTGATTGCATGAATTTGTTAAATCAACAGCACACATTATTTAAAATCATTACAGGAGGTCCTTGGGTTACGTCAGTCCCGAGTTACGATGTTTCGTGGTTATGACACATCTCCCATTTCCTGTATAAAGCCTTGTTTCGACTTAAGTGGTTTTGCGTCGTAACGCGAACTTCGTGTTTGGTGTGCGCGGCGGAAGAATACACGGTTACGCGACTCGGGACCGAGGAGTATAGGTGTTAGGATAGGATAAGTGCTTACAGTATGTTATTTACGTACAATTTACGTAGCAAATAAACACTTACTGCTCAGATAATTAGCTTTTTAAATCTCATAATCTCTGGTGCCTAAAATTATTGCATAGTAATGTATGTATCATATATCTATATTATAATTTATCTACAAAAGTGTTATATTTTATTATGGACTATAATCATTACATATGTTCAGATTATAACTGACCAACTGAGGCCTAGATCAATGTGTGCAGTCTTCTTGGGTGGGATATGTTTCCAGGTTTGTCCCACCAACATGACTTTTTCATGGCTGTTGAATGGAATTCAATAGAGGTCTTGACTGTGCTATTTACATATTTATTACCTAAATCAAAAACTCAGGCCTTTCTCAGGGGTGATGTATTATAACCGGGAAGGCCAACAATTGCTCTTTGTGTAAATATGTAAATATTGGCTGTCAGCATGGACAAAGGACGAGGCAAGAGGGAAGAATATTTGTTTGACAGACACTCTGCTGTGTATGTTCAGGCTGCTAATGCTAGCAGTTGTAACAAGGACAGAAAGCAAATGCTAATGAGCTGGTTTCAGTGGTTGGACATTGATTATTTGTGGAGTGAAAGAATGAATGGAATTCAGTTGAACACTGCCTGGTTAGGATGAAGGGCTTTAGATTTGACACTCCTGTGCTTTTCAGACACACAGATAAACACTACAGCTGGCAGGTCCTTCCATAGTGTAGAATACAACACACACAAACATACAAATGGACACACACCCACACTCCCACTCAGGCTGGTTGTCAGATTAAATGTTTTATGCTGCACAGGGATCATGTTAGGTTGTTCTTTATAGACAATTTAGTGAAGCATTAGTGAAGTACAATTTTATTTTTGTTACTGAGCCTGTGCTCCAGCTACTTTTATTTACTTAAAGGTAACAATCACAGTTTTAATCAAAAAACACTTTTTATAAAATTCTGAGGATGTCTCCTCACCTTTCGCAAGCTCTTCAGTCTGTCCGCATGTTTGAAACCGGTCTGATGTGTTTACGACTCCCTGTAAAACAGTATGCCTTGGCCCTGTATGCTAGGCTTCTTCTCTCTCTGCTCACGGCAGAGAAATGGTTTTTGGAGGTTTTTAGACAACGGAGAGACCTCCAAACATTGAAAAGCACAAACTGAGATGAGTATATTGCTCTATTCCCGCTCCATAGGTCTGTAATATTGACTTAATTTTGCTGTTTCAGATTATTTAATGTGGAAATGTCTCCAGATTCTGGAGACCACTAACTGCATCACCAAAAGTGCTATTAAACTAAACAACTCGAGCTACAAGTGAGTTTCTGTTGTAATTCAAACAGCGAATAAAAACTTACAGACAAGTTACACTTTAGCCACATACAAACAACAGCTTAAAATATGTGGAGCTTCTGAACATAAACAAATCAGAGAGAATAGCCTTTCCATGCAGTCATAGATGTTTCCTTTGTATGTATCTGCAATTAAAAAAAAAACAAGAGGGCAATAGACTCCAGTACTGTTACGAGCCTTAACACCATTTGTTAAAGACCCACAACAAAACATCATTCATTCATTTATAGTCTGTAATCACTTATCCAGTTCAGGGTCGTGGTGGGTCCGGAGCCTATGCGGAATCATTGGCAGCAAGGCAGGAACACACCCTGGAGGCGTGGACGGGGGGAACACAACTCCTCACAGAGCGGGACTTGAACCACAACTTCCAGGTCCCTGGAGGTGTGTGACTGCGCCACTGTGCCACCCTAACAAAACATCAGAGCTGGAAAAAAATCTCTTAGAAATCCATCAAAACAGTGTGCATCCATTAGTTCTCTTTGAGTCATGGATAATGATAATGGCATCAATTTTTGGCATCACTCAGCAATCTGTTCATTGGCAATTTGTGGCAGCTTAGAAAATCAACAAACATCAGCTAACATCATGTCCAGAAACGTCTCTGTACAAAGAATAGAAACGGCATTAAAGGATGAAAGGACTGATAAATATGCATTCATTTTCTCACTCATCTGACTCTCTGGACATTCAGCTCTGTAGAAATTTGTTAAGTGGACCTCTGAGATGCATATTTGAGCTGTCCTTCCCTATCACCTCTGTGAAAGAGCCAAATGGATATTTTATAGCTAATTTTATGGTAGTTTTGTGGACGCCAGTATAACTATTAGTTATAAAATAGTTCATAAAATGATTAGCCACATTAGATATATCATCTAAGAAAATGGTTTGTATTAGAGGAATACTTAAAATTACAGTAATGCTTCATTGTGATGCTTCACTGACCTGTAAAGAGGAGAATAGAGCCTCTGTTGTTGCTACTTAAGGCTCAGAACGGTAGAAATGGCACTATGTACCTAATGGGGGAGGGTAGGAAACCATCTCCTCCTCTCCATTGGTTTCAGGACAGTGTAGGGGGAGCTCAGGAGAAAATATATCAAATCTGACCCAGTGTTCCTTTAATAATGCTTTCACTAAGTGCTGTAGTCATGTTTTACCAATACTTTATCCAGTCTTTGTTCATTATGTCCTGGACATTATGTAATTACAACCTAATCTGTGGTGATTCACTGTTCTGAAAGTCAACATATCACTGTGTTGTCAGACATAACTCTCCTCTGGAAGCAATGAAGTGTGGAAAATCAGTACCATTGGCTGTTTCTGGATGCTATCATGCTCAAATGTTAGCTGTGCCCTTGAGGTCATTCTCTCACTCCTTCTTGCTCACATGCACTCAGTCTCTGTGTCATTCTAGTTTATGCCAACAAGATACGGTGGAATGCATCCCTGTGTTAAACTTTGACCTTCGCCTCTTTGGCAGGGTGTCTGGTGAATAATCAGGAGCAGTTTGATTGGCATAATATGGTGTTATATTGCCGTATCATTGTCATATCAGTGTAACCTCAGGAGGAGAGGAGGTCAAAGACTGGTGAACAGTTTAAGATGGTCACACACCAAATGTGTTAAGTCAGATATGTAGATGTTTGGTCTGTTACATAAAACCTAACACTTGTTTCCAATCCTTCTGCTCTGCTTTGTTAAAGAATGTAACCCCAGCCCTCACCTGGCCCCCCGCCCCCTTTTCTTTACCCAACACACATTCCTCACATTTTTGTTACATTTTAAATATGGTATACCATTAGGGCTGTGCCATATCGTATTGCAATAATATCGCAATATTTTTTAAACAATAAATCAATAGTGTGATTATCGTGATATTCCGACTTGTTTGCGTAATGCGGTTACACTAATATGGCATACATTCTACGTCATGTAGGCACAGCAACAGGTACGGAGGATATTTGCTCCAAAAGACGAGTGGGTACAGTCATGTAAAGGTCGTTTGGATATAAAATATTAATATTATATATATTTTTTATACAATGTCAGAATGTTGGTAACTTACATTTGTTTACAAAATATTTATATTAGCAAATATTTACACATATATTTGTTGTTTCTTCTGAATGTTTGAAATTGTTAGATTAGTACTAAAATGACATTACATAATATTATTACATTAAATATAATTTAAATAAGAAATTAAATATATTATTAATGTAATATAATCCATACTAATATAACATTTATTTTCTTGTAATAGTGGGTTCTTGAAATTAATACAATTATTTTCAAAGTTTTTTTTCATATCGCCAAGAATATCGTTATTGCCAAAATACCCTGAAATATCATGATACTATTTTAGGGCCATATCGCCCACCCCATATACCATTTTAAAAATGCCCACCGTGCTTTAGATTTTGAGTAAATCTCATGATGGAATTTCAAAACAATAGAAATAAAATGTTACTTTAACCAAAAAAAAACAAACAAACATATATATATATATATATATATATATATATATATATATATATATATATATATATTGATTGTACAATTATATTTAAATCAATAAATCTGAAGCAGTATCTCTTATTTATTATTATTAAAATAATATTTATAAATTTTAAAGATATTAGGACGGTTTAACTTTCCCTTTAGAAATAAAGGGTCCTATGTATTTTGGAGGAAATTGTTAACAGTGTGAATTAAGTGTTGTTTTGTTGTATTTTGATTTTGTAACAAACCTCTTGTCTACTTCTTTATAGTTGATAGGTCTTTTCATCAGTTTCACCACTCTCTTTTGAGAATACCTACCTGCAACTTAAACCTCCTATTGTTATGTTGTGATTATATCTTTTTATCTGCACACAATGTCATTTCAGGCTTAAGAGGTTTTCCCAAAAACAATTTACCTATGGTTCTTCATTTCCAGGGCTCAGCTGACTGAGAGGCCACTAAGTATTCAGATTAATTCATTCATTCACTCGTCCACCTTACATACCCCTGTCCTGTTCTCACCAAGTGGAAACATGACCCATTGTACCAGTATCTGACTATGGCCTGCTCTCCCCTGTTCTAGTCAATACTGACAATATTAGAGGCTTTTTGACTGGTGTTGCTATGGGAACAGCTGGTCCGTATTTAAAGAGCGGATGCTCTTTGTGTAGACTGGGATTACTGTGATGTCTGAGATTTAAGTCTCATCACCTGGTGTCAAATTAATTACTTTATATGTCACAAAATGTGCCGCTTCATTGTTCTCAACTTAACACTTAGTCATTATTACTTATATTTACCTAAATTTTCTGTCTAACCGTCCCTTTGTTATTTACCTAAATACACAATAACAGACAAATGCTGCTCCCCTGGGTTTAAAGGTGATTAAAGCTCACTGCTTGTGATGGTTCGGAATGATAGTCCTAGGATGTGACATGTATTGGCTCTAGTGCACTGGGTTTTGTGAAATGTGTGTGTGTTCGTGTGTGTACCAGAATTCCCTTGTCAGCACTCTGACTGCTAAACAGCCATTAATCTCAGTGCTGAAAGACCCTGCGCAGACTCCTGCAGCCTCCCACACACACAGGCATGCCCACACCACTCTAAATGATGAGTAATAACTGTACTGCAATTAAATTTACTCATTAATTTAAGCTATGATTTGCCCATAGTTCATAATTTTATTTTTATTTGAACTGCAGTCAATCAGCTAATAAAGGTTTGCTTCTGTTTGTGCAGAGCAATATGATACTAATGTAGCTAACAAGTGCTGCATAATGTTATACAGCTTCAGAGACCTCGTAATAAATCTGTGGGACTCTGGAGAATAGTTTTCGAGATGTTTATGGTGTTGTAGGCATGCACTTTCTATGTACTATGCTTTAGTTTCAGTGCTAATCGAAATAAGCAAATATCATACTTGGCTCAAATGAATCCTGCCTTATGCTGTTCCACCTTGAACTCTGATTAAACACTGATTAACATCAGTAATACTATTAGCAGATTATCAAGAAATTAATTTGTTCCAAATCTCACCTTTCGCAGCAGATGATGCTGCTCATTTCACAACATGACTGAACTCTTCCTTTCTTCTTTCGGGTTTTTGTGTGATAGAATGTTTAGCTGTTTAACTTTCCAATAAAAGAACAAACAGTTGTATGATTCTGTATAAATTTTACAGCAACAAATCATAGTAAAGCAGATCAAAACTGGATAAATGGCAGTTGTTCCTACTTTAATGTGTGTTATGTGTGTGTCTTTGAACTTGAGGATGGACGTATCAGCATTACTTGTGTGTCTTGGGATATATATATATATATATATATCAGAACTTAGATGCAATCAATGCAGATTGTATTTTATTTATTATTTTTTTATTCTAGTTATGAGTGAGAAAAGCAGGCCAGGGTTATTTAAGGGATTTGAATTATCATCACAGTAAATGAAAGAAAGGATAATACAGATATATTCCAAGGTGTCATCTACCTGCACATTTACACCTAATTACTGTGTATTTTGCGTAAAGATCTGGTATTCCTCTTTTGTTTGTTTTCATTTCTGGCTCGTTATGTGTTTATTATTGTTATTTTACAGTTTACATCCAGCCCTAAAGACAGAAAGGGAAATGACTTTTGCTGTGGAACAATAGGACAAAACACCTTCCGTAAATCTCCTAAGCAAACTCAATCCTCTTATCAGGGGAGCATGCTGTGTTTATGTTTTTATGCTGTATCTAAAGTGAAAAAAATGCATTCAGTACAGATACACAGTAAAAAAAGAGGTATCTCCTATCCTATCTCCATCAAATCAGTAACTAATGCATGGAAAATTATGTTTTTATTGTTTATTTCCCAGCAATAATATTCAGAATTTCTAAAATTTTTAAAAACTACTATTTCAGTGTAAACTCTCTCTCTCTCTCTCTCTCTCTCTCTCTCTCTCTCTCTCTCTCTCTCTCTCTATTTATATATGTAGCTGAATGCTTCTCTCAGAGGGACTGTTA
Source organism: Hoplias malabaricus (assembly GCF_029633855.1). Lineage (NCBI taxonomy): Eukaryota > Metazoa > Chordata > Actinopteri > Characiformes > Erythrinidae > Hoplias > Hoplias malabaricus. The sequence goes on along the minus strand of NC_089806.1, from coordinate 35,469,032 downwards.
TTGGCTGATGACAGTCATTATAGGCTTTCTGTCTATGACCCTGAGAAGCAGCGCTAATACCCTGGCCTTCTGAGAATGGAAGCAACAAGCCATGTCTTGTAAGCATGTGCATTGTCAGCAGCTGTCAGGTCAAATTCCTTGTAAGTCTGTGGTACGTGACCAATAAAATGGATTCTGATTTTTAGAAACTGTTTAATGAGATGAAATGTCCAATAATTCTACTCTTTATTATTATTATTATTTGATAATGTCATCCGGATGATGCATTGTTAAACTTTATCCATAAATATACCACACAAAGGTGAAGTTAAGCAGGGTTATCAACATCATATGGTCCCTGTTGTGTTAAGGAAAATGAGTTAACCAGTCATCACCAGGTGGTGTATTAATTCAAACTCTATCAAAACACTCACTTGTAGTCTTTAGGGTCAGACTAAGAAAGAGCCAGTGGTTTTAGTATTTTATTCAAGGAATAACTGTAAATTTGCATTACATATATTATTGAAGCTTGTTCTGGAGAACTGACATAGGTAGTCTAATGAATGGGAAATGTATTGTGTGGAATCATACTAACAGATGGCTTATATACACCTTATATGTGGAAAAATCATTATGAAACACAGGATATTTTGGCTTATTATTGTATTGTTATCTATTGTAGTTCATCCTTACTGATCCATGACAATACATCAATGCATATTTCATCTCTGATTCATAGGTATTTATAGCTCCCTTTACTTATGCTACAGTTCTGTTGGTATGCTATACACAAGTGCTTTGGCAACGTATATTGTTTGATGATTGCATGTACAAGAGGCAGCAGTCACAGGCCTTTTAATTCCCAGACTTTCACAAGTTGCTTTATTTTCATTAAAAAGCTTAATTAAAACCTTGCCTGGGGTCTGACAGCAGTCAAGATGCCTGAGCACTCATTCACTTCCTGCTTCTCATTATTTGTTAATTAATAAATTAGGTGGCATGTTGGAGTCACAGGCAGGATTTTAGCGGAGATGGGTTGACATCAATTAGTGATTTAATTTTAGTGAACTGCAGACTGTTGTCTCAAGGAGCAAGTAATTAATTATGAGCTCATTTGCATGATTTAAAATATTTATGGCATAAGATAAATTGTTTTCTAAAATAAAAAGAGCATATCTGGGGAAGGAAGAGAAAGAGATATTTTTCTTCGTTATTGTTTTGAACTGAGACTGCGCGTGTGTTCTTAATAGTTTGATGGCTGTCTGCAGATGCACTCAAGACATACCCTGCAGTGAGGTCAAAGGTCACTAAACATGAAAGAATGTCATTGTACTGATAGGATTTCTCTTTGAAGGGATATTTGAGGTTAAATAACCTTAATTAAACCTTTAAACTTTATTAACTCTGTGTGTGTGTAGGCATTTTTGTTGAAATTAGCTGCTAAATTGATCTGCTTCAGGCCTTTGCAGTGTGTAGTGTGTATTTTATTTTTCTCTACATCCTTTTGTCATTTTGTTTAACTGAATTTGATCATGTTAAAAATACATTAAATGTGAAGTAAAATAAATTCATTTGCTATTATTTTTACATATCATTGTTGTCCAATTAAAAACATATACCTCCCAAAACAGTAACTTTACAGGGGAAGGAAAAAACCTTCACATTTAATGGAATGGAGTTTATTCTAAGTAATTTTTGAGCATTTGAATTGGTCCAATTCATTGTGAATTTAAATGATGTGGTAAATTATTCTTTAAGTTCAGGGTCATGGTGGGTCCAGAGCCTACCCAGAACCACTGGGCACAAGGCAGAAACACATGCTGGAGGGGGCGCCAGTCCTTCATAGGGCAACACACACACACACATACATTCACTCACACATATTGGCACTTTTTTTTGAGTCGCCAATCCACCTACCAACATGTATTTTTGGACCGTGGAGGAAACCGGGGAGAACACACCAAACTCCTCACAGACAGTCACCCGCAAAGGGACTCGAACCCACAACCTAAAGGTCCCTGGAGCTGTGTGACTGCAACACTACCTGCTGCACCACCATGCCACCAGACAGCTATATGTTAAAAGTATGTAAAACCCCTGGAAATCTGTTGTCAGGTTTTCTTACAATAAACAATTTCACATCATACTGTATGTAAAAGATTGGAATTATCTTGATGTATTGAAAAAAATGCCAAAATTCCCCTTCTGTTCAGGAAGTAATATGCTAATATTTGGTTTGAAAAGAGTGTATTATAGCTCAAAAAACACATAGCTGTGGTTGCCTATCCCACTGATTTAAACACTTCTTAAGGTTCCAGTTCTTACAGAACCAGGCAGGGTTCTTTTTGGTTTCATGTAATGGAATGTCAACAAAATGTAGTTCAGGTCACTGAGGTCCACTCTGGTTAACATCAATAACCATGGCTCCCACTGAGAGACCTCTAGAGCCAGAAGAACCTCTGCCAAGAATCTGTTAGCCTGGACAAGCCCAAGCTGCTGTATTTTCACATTCAGCTTTCTTAGCATCCACATTCCGCACTATTACTATTTCTATTAGCAACTGGCTTTATACCATATAGGTTATAGATGCTAGAGAATTGCTATGGAATTGAATGAACTCACTGTGCGAACACTATGTACAACATAAAGATCTATGCCAAATGATCCAGTGCTGTATAAGAGGTCGAGGCACTGATGCGTTCCAACATAGACCTGTAAATGTAAGTGTGTGTCAGCAAACCTGGACCCTCCCGTCTGCCAAAGCCAATGGTCTGACCAAGGACTAAAACCACAAGAATTAATCCCATTCCCACCCCTGCTGAATATACAAATTGCGATATATCTGCATGCTTTTAGCCTTGAAAAGGAAATCATGCAATTGGCATATTCAGGTCAGTGTCTGCAGCCAGGTCTATGACTTAAATTGCAAAAGAGAATTTGAGATTTGGGTGTAGTGCTTGATTCTGTGGTGTGTGTGTATAGCTGTTCCAGTATCGGTTTCTCTAATACGATCTTGTTACTCACTAGCAAGTCCTCCACAGTGAGAACAGCAGGCATGTTGTTCCAATTAAAGCTTTTTTGTCTCTAGAGACATTCACAGTAGACCACAGGCTCCTGAACACATAAAACCAAACCAGAGTTTAAGAAAACTATCACAATGGGACATCTCATTCTCTGGGTGTTTTATGCATGAATCCCTCTTTCTGCCGGTATCTTTGCCATGTAGAGCCAATCTGAGTTCAGCAAGTTTATACTGCCGTGATCTCAAGCTTTATAGCCAGTTTGAGTACACAGTACAGTAAAAGAATAATGTAACGTAGGACATGGCTAATATTACTAAGGTTTTAATTCCTGACCAAACAAAAAGCTACAATTGCAAATTAATTACTTTAAACTCACTGAAACAAGCAGAGAGGTCCTGTCAATAGCGCAGATTCTAAACATTCTCACTATACCACATTTGGTTTATAAGTAAAATATGCCGTATTTGATTTTATTTGTGTTTTTGTTCAGAGAGCAAAGCCATATTTATTCACCGGAAACAACAGAAAAAATGTAAATCAGGTTTGAATTCAATTCACTGTACAACCTAATGTAATCAGATACTCAGATACTTACGTTTAGATAGTACTGGAAATGTGAAATGAATAACTCAGCCCCTACAGTTTAAAAGCACTGTAATGCATCTAAAATAATTTGCCACATGCTGGATAAACTGCTGTTACATGTACAGTCATAGGTGAGAGGCATTACGCCTCTTTCTCTACGCCTGTTCTCTCCCACCCACTCCTCCCACCATACCCTGTTTAATATGGAGGTGTTGAAATGAACACTTTCATAATATGATGTCTTTTAACACATTTGATGCTGTTAAAATGAAGCCTTCAGTTAAGCCATGAGACCAAAAAAATACCATATTTACAAAAAAGGCATTGCAAAACTGAAAATATTTTATATTATTAAATATCATTTTATATTTATATTATAGAAGTTGTGGTCTGTGAACTGTGATTCATTTCAGAATTTAAATAAAGCTTCCTTTTTCTGAGTACATTTTAAAACAAGCAGTTGACTTATCTTTCTCATGGACGGCTGTGACTCTAAGGCCCTGTTCCACAATTATAATTAGTTTAAAATACATGTTAAAAATGATATTGTTCCTAAGCATTATAAATGAATATTAAAAAAATCATGATTTCCATCTGTAACAACAACATGCTAGAAACTATCCTCTGTCCTGCTGTAGAAATTCACAGGTTACTCTACCAGAAACTAGACTTCCAAGTGCGTATCCCTAGAGCAGACCTTTTTAACAATGGTCCGGGCCGGGATTTTACAAAGGCCAGATGGTATGGCTGTACCTGGCTAGTCAGGTGCATTAGCAGTTGCAGTTATGTCGTGTCATTCCAGCTGGCCAATTTAAAATCCTGGCCTGGAACCTGGATCCAAGGTCTGGACTTGAAGATATCTGTCGTAGAGAATTGATAAGTAGAAGATATTTGGCTTTAAATGTTTTTCTGACAATAAACGTTAATTCAGGGCGACACTGTGGTGCAGCAGGTAGTGTCGCAGTCACACAGCTCCAGGTTCCTGGGGTTGTGGGTTCAATTTCCACTCCGGATCTGTAAGGAGTTTGGTGTGTTCTACCCGTGTTCACGTGGATTTCCCCCAACAGTCCAAAATACACATGTTGGCAGGTGGATTGGTGACTTAAAAATTGTAGGTGTGAGTGAATGTATGAGTCTATGTGTTTACCTTGTAAAGGACTGGCACCCCCTCTAGGGTATAATCCCGCATTGTGCCCAGTGATTCCGGGTAGGCTCTGGGCCCATGGCGACCCTGAACTGGAAAAGCAGTTTCAGACAATGAATGAATTAAATGTTCATTGATCTTTTTTATGTCTTAACATTTATTGCAAATTTATAAAATGGAAGAAAAAAGTCATAGAGCTCCAGGGACCTGGAAGTTGTGGGTCCGATTCCTGCTCCAGGTGACTGTCTGTGAGGAGTTGGTGTGTTCTCCCTGTGTCTGCGTGGGTTTCCTCCGGGTGCTCCGGTTTCCACCCACAGTCCAAAAACACACGTTGATCAAGCTGTGGACTAGTTGTGAATGGGGTCAATTATATCTGACCCCAACCTCTCAAAAACCTTCAGAGATGACCAGATTGTTTGTAGTGTGTCCAAAATCACCAGCAACAACCACGAAAGACAGCTTTATCATCTACATCACAGCAGAGAGCAAAAGCTGAGATACACCGAAGTGTTCAGTGTTTGTGATCAGGTCAGTGCTCATTGATGTACTCCAAGAGGTGTATGATCAGTAGAATGAGAGAAGGAAAGTGGGCCTTACTTAGCTTCTGATCAGTAGCCTACATACTGCAGCTGTCAAAACTCAGTGTGTTTCATGACTAAGCAAGACTCTGCAACCAAAGGAGTGTGTATCTGTGTGTTTGTACAATTTCAGTCATTTGTTCTAGAAGACATAAAAAAAGAAAATGAGACAAAAGCATTTCTGTATGGATACAGACACAGAAAGGCCCCGCTTCAGAACACTTCAAAACTTGGCAAAAGCCTTTTTGCTTGCCTCACTCTTCAAACATACAGACAGACAGACACTCAGACAAAAGGCCTGTATTTGGCAGATGACCCCTTACTACTCCACAGGAAGTTCCTCTGTGGACACACCCGCTGGGAGCAAAGTGGGAAAAGAGCCAGACTCAAAAACGCCCACACCGGGGCAAGAGGGGAACGCTGGAACTTACACTGGAGCACATCGGTTATTTATAGAGAGAGGAAGAGCTCTTCAGCCATACAGTCGCCAGACAAAGACACACACAGAAAGAGAGAGAGGTGGGGTAGAAAACAAGAATGGGAAGAGAATAGAATGGCAAAATATTTGCCACTGAAATTACTTTTTAATAGCACCTTTAATGGCTTTTCAGATTATCTTCAAACATCTCTGTGTGTTGAGAGCAGCCTATTTAGGGTATATATAAATATTTAAGTATTTCACCCTGTTCTTCAACGGTCAGGACGCCCACAGAGCATGTATGATTTTAGTGGTGGATCATTCTCAGCGCTGCAGTGACACTCATGTAGTGGTGGTGTGTTAGTGTGTGTTGTGCTTGTGCAAGTGGATCAGACACAGCAGTGCTGCTGGAGTTTTTAAACCCTGTGTCCACTTACTGTCCACTCTGTTAGACACTCCTACCTCGTTGGCCCACCTTGTAGATGTCAATCTGTTGGTCGTCCTCTAGTCCTTCATTAGTGGACACAGGACGCTGTTGCCTAGATATGTTTTTGTTGGTGGACTGTTCTGAGTACAGCAGTGACTATGAGGGCTTTTAAAACTCAAGCGGCACTGCTGTGTCTGATCCACATGTTCTCATGAAACAGTGAATGATCCACCACCCGTCACATAATACCAGTGGTGTTCTGGAACTTATGTGGATCATGCTTCTTAGAAAATTAATTTCAGCTACATCTGCAGGATGTGCCTCCTGATATCTTATAAATCTTGCGGACATGCTCCTGAGTTTACACCAAATAATAACCGTCATCACTAGTTCTGTTCAGTTGATGTCCTTCCCAGTACTCTGTATGTGTGTGTTGTGTATTTGGCTTAGCACCATAACCTCAGACATTAATCTGAAATCACACTGTCATGTTAAATAAAGATGAAGAGTATGTATTTTTAAAATTTGAGCGGAATGCACACACCACACATTGATATACAGTGTCGCACTGTTTGTTGGTTTCTGTGATCAATACCTCGTGCTGATAGCTACTCATTATGGGATGTCAACATCGTGTGTTGTATTAGAGGCCCTTTGAGTGTTGATCATTAGAGGTTACCACAGCAACACCAATGAGAGAGACAGTGGGTTACAACAGAGTGTGTGGTTCTCTAGTGTGTATGCTATAGAAGGTGTTGAGAATATGTGGCTGTGAGGTACAGTAGAAAAACGAGAGTGTTTTTGGACTGTGGGAGAAAACTGGAGCACCGGAAGGAAACCTTTATTCATTTATTTATTTATTTATTTATCTACCTACCTACCTACCAACCTACCAACCAACCAACCAACCAACCAACCAACCCATAATAGATCATTCCTCTCAAACAGAAGTAAATACAGGATCTGAGAAAGATGTGTAGTAATTAAACATTTTTTTTAGTTGCAATAAATATGTGAGCCCTATATAGACATACAGTTTATACAGAAAGTGCTGACTACAGGGAACAGTATTTAGAGCCTGGGCACTCCACTACTTATCATTCTGTTTGTGTGTATGTGTGTGTGTGTGTGTGTGATTGAGTGCAGGATTGGCATAGACCCAAAAGTTAAAAGGTCACCCCTCACTAATTACAGCTCATAAATGTGAAGACCACAAATGTCAGGCACCTTCTCAGGAGGTGTACAATAAGTGTTCTTTGTGTCTTGAGGACTCTTATGAGGCAGGCCACAGCATGAGCTTAAGTTTCTTTTTTTATTATTGTTATAGCCATCTTTTCAGCCTTAAATGTGGATGGGATGCCTGTGTGATGGTGGATTTAGAGACCCATGGGAATATACACCCATCCTGTCTGTCATAGTCTGATGTGACTCTCTATATATTCAACCATAATAATATCAAACATATAGAGACATTTAGGGCATTTCATTAAAATTAAATGACTTCTACCTAAAGATTAAAATGTGATGATTCTGAAATAGGCTTCACATGGGAATCATAACTTTGGGCTGGTTTTATTGTTCTAATCTTGTTCTATCTCTCTCTCTCTCTATCTGTGTGTCTCTCTCTCTCTCTCTCTCCACTATCCTCTGGAACGGACCGGCAATGTGTGCACATAAAAGGTAAGTCAAACCATGTGAAACACTTCATGGGACTGAAGCTTCACTCACTCATTCACATACTCATGCTCACCTTGTGCATTTTTAGGAACAGCACTTTTTTTTTGGATCATCTTTGGACCATTTTTTTTCTTGGATGGTGTCCAATGGGGTGTCCAATGGGCTGTGATGAATCACGCCCCTCGTTGCCGCTGTATGCTTAGCTGAACCTGTGTGTGCCTTTAGGTCCTTTACACCTTTATTTGCTACACAAAACATGGGAATTTCTTTTTTAATTCATCAGAGAACTTACATTTACGTTTCAGCATAGCTGCTCGAGGTGAGGGTAGGTACATGAGCTTTGCCTGCCGTAAACAAAGACTACTGACGTGCAGACTGACCAATTAAATGCTTACAGAGGAGGTTATCGACCAATAACGGTAGCTCTACAGTCAGACCGTCCAATCAGAAGATTTTAGTCTACTTCACCACGCCCCTTCTCACTAAAGTGAAACAATCGGATTTGTAACCAATGCTGTTACAAATGTTGCTTCATGTTCGTTATTATTTTTAATTATTAGTCCTGTATTACGTTATTTTTCGAGGGTACGTTTTGATGGACCGTACTGGCCAGTCAAGACAAATTATCTTGTATCCCTCCCCCACAGCATCAGGAAAACCACCGATGATAGTGTTTGTCATAACCAACCTTTCACTTGTGCTGCCACCAGCTGTTTTTCCCAAGTCTTTTTACTTTTATTAGGCACAGAGTCAGAGCTTTGATATTCTTGCCTTGATTATGGTTGATCTCACACACGCACAAACACACTCTCATCCTCTGACTCAGATGGCCTATGTTTTGGTTATAGCAGTAGAGGAGACAACAGGCGGATGACTTCACTGCATCAACTCATAGCCTCAGGTAGGGATTGGTACTGCCTGCCAGTTTCCATATGGGTCAAACAGCAGAAGGGGTTAGCCAGGGCATGAGCTACAAGATGTTTCGTACATCACGGGCAGTGACATTTACAACACATGCCATGCTTTGCCACATCATTGGACTGCTGTGTCGTAAAACATATCTGTTTATATTTACTGCATTAGCCAGTGTGATGGCCAGGGCCCTTGATAAGGAATAAAAACATTATGCTGAGTCATCTCTTAACAGTGACGCACATGCACATTGCAGTTTGACTGAGTTGTTCTAGATTGTTTTAATGTTACTTTATTTAGGGTTTTAGCATTTTTTAATGTGAATAAGCTACATATATAGAAATAAAACACAAATTGTTGCTTAAAGGGGACACCTACGATTATGGGCAACTGCCGTTCTCTCTGGTTTGTTTACGTTCAGGCCCCTTAGAGGTCAAGGGTCAGAATACTTTTCAAGCTCCAGGGAACCTAAATCAATGTTTTCTTCCCAAGGTTAATATTGCTGTTGTGGACATATACATAAACAAAATATGTCCTGTAAATATTGTTCAATATTTTATTAAGGGCCAATGTTTTTTTTATTATTATTTATTTATTTGTTTTTTTTTTCTTTGGGCACACTTTTGCATTAGTATAGTCCTCAGAACTGTCCAGTGTATTCTGCTCACAAATGCACTTATAGAAATAAATATACTGCACTGAAGTTGTAGTCAGTCACCACAGCTTACAGACATTTGTCTTTACTAATAATAGCCAAGTAGTGTCATCTAATAAATACTGATACACATGGAGTCTTTGGTTTGTACACTGCATTTATTTTGTCTGTGTTTGTGCACATTCTTTGGAAGCTTGCGGATACAGCTGGAACTGAGCAGTACCACTGGAAGTCCTGTGGAGGCAGTGCAGCTAATAGTTCAAGAGAAACGGCCATCGCTAACATATGTCTAAAGAATTGTCCATGTTGAGTAATATTTTGTTGTCTCACAGACCACTGCCTCTTCCATCTGTTTTGTAGAAAGTAATGATAAATTATTACCATGTCCTCCACCATGTTTGTTGTTGTTGTCAGAAAGTTTTGACTCTGAACTGCACTCTATTCACATGTACAGGTAACGAGGGTGTGTATGAGCGTTAAGACTTTAAGGAAGGACTTAAAAGGCCCATGTTGAGAAATAATGAGTACTATTGGTGAGTGTCTTGTTAGTCAAAAAAAAAAAATGTAGTGGAGACATTCACACACACAGAACCATCCTCTTCAGAAGTACCCTCTTCAGGGGTACCCAGCTGAAATCTTTAAGAGCTAATAATCTGCATTTTTGCAGAGATGAGATCATTATTGAAACCATGTCTTATTAAGCATGGTGACCTTCATTGACTCCCAGGAGATTATTACATAGTTTGGCAATTTTGGAAGCTATGTCTGATTAAGGACTTCTTTGACTGTATTTGTTGGAAAATAGACTGAATGAATAAAATTCCTCAGATGAAATGCTAAATATGATTGAGTTGCATGCCCTCTTCTAAAGCATGCACCGGCCTGTCATAGGCCTACAGTGTTCCTGGACTAACATGAATGTATGGCTGTAATGGAGTTTAGTGGCCTACTAATCGATAAAAAAGATATTTGTAGCACAGATGATGACAAGCTGAAATGTTGTAGCACTCAACAGGCCTAAGCTACAGTCTTTGGGTTCTTACAATCTCCTCCAGCAGACTGTAATTTGCTTTGGCTCCATTCTTCCATTGTCCTTATTCAAACCCAGCAGCTCTTTATTCTAGACATAGAAACTCCTCACACTGCACATTTTCTCTTCTGTGTTCTAGCAGACTCACAAAGGAACCTGAAGATTTGAATCAGGTATATGGAAACAGAGAACACTCACAGCTGTTCAATGTTCAGTTTCTACACTTTGGAGGGTGTGCAGTTTCTATACTACCTCCTCATATATTTTTGTATTTAATAAAATATAATGGTACTAAGTTACTCCTTTACTTCCTCATAATTTTCAGTTTCAGTATGACTCAGTGACTTTAGGTTGTTTTTATACTTCCCCCAAATTATTGCCTTTTTATATGGTGTGTTAATGAGCTGCAATAAATGTAAAACAGTGCAAAAGGCGTTAGTTTTCTTCTAATTTTACACCAGAGCTAGTAAATGTGCCACAATTTGCATCATGACATGCCACGTGCTATACGCTGCTATAGTCATCAATGTAGCCTTTCACACCGGACACACGAGTCACATACCACTGCGTCAGCATTGCCCAGGTGACTAAATGCTAAATGCTAAAATATGCTTTAGGTCTATTTTTGACATGTGCTGCACATTGCAGTCTGGCAATTTCTATGAAGAAAAAAGTACAGAATTCAGTACTTTGGCTGAATGTACAATCTAGGCCAATAAGAACTTCAGCTAACAGCTTTAATATAAATTGAAGCAGCATTTCAAGTGTGCAAACCCCAACCTATAGTGTGACATGGCATCAAGTCAGGTTTATATTGTTGAATAATTTTTTACAAGAAAATTGGAGTTTAAATGTAATCAATAAAGTTTATTTAAACTGTATATTAATAATAAAGACATTTGAAATTGTCTGAAAATTATCTCCAGAAAATGAAGATCAAACAAACTCAAAAACACAAAATCATGTGTCTTTTCCTATACTTCAAACAATTCACTGAACCATGATAGCACAGAATCTGAACTGTTAGGACTGCAGTTGTACCTTAAATAGGTAGATTGGGCCTATTGGGACAAATAACCTGTGCCTTGAGAACATGATTACTATATTAGGTGCCTACATAGGGCAATTAATAGAGAACTAATTGAAATCAACATTCAGAACGTCTAATCGACAATTTTGTTTATATTGATTATATCGTTTTTTTTAAATTCTGTTATGTCCCTCCTTTTGTTCATGTACTGCCCCTTTAAAATCACGCTACCAAGCTGTAGTCACATGATTCTGCCTCTATCTGCCACATGGAAGCAACTTAAATGCCTAAGCAGATCAAGCGACTCAAGCAGCTCGTACCAAAGACAAACACAGCATCTGTGGTTTGGACGTCCTGTGTTTAGACTATAAACAAGGCAACATTGAACAAAAAAATTAATTTGATTGACCAAAGCACAATCAAACACCAAGTATAAACAGTGCTCAAAAAACGAGAGGAACAAGCTCCCAGCGACATTAGAAAAATATTCCATATTTGAAACTGGAGCATATTTACAGTATAAGCCTCTTCACTGAGCTGTCAAAAATACAAAAAAAAAATCATTCATTGTAATTGTGATAAAATGATATTGTGATATTGATTTGAACTCATATCGCCCAGCTCTAGGCCTAGAACATGAAAAAGCTTTTTCTCTTGCCTTTTTTTTTTAAACACATGAGCACAGTAAACTAGATAAATTTTGTTTAAAACGTACCATCCACTCTTTGGTCAACACAGTCCATATATGGATAATAAGCTATAAAACAGTCCATTTTGAATCCATTGTTTTTCAGTGGTGACACAAACAATTACATTACGACGTCTCTGCAGATTTAGCCTGGAACTGTTTAACTGGAATATTTCGGAGTGTTTCAGCCTGGGCTGCTTTTGAAGCTCAATAAAGAACAGGCTCTGTCTATTTTTGTATCGTCTCTGTCAAACAAAAGCATTGTTTCTCCAAAAATATCTTTTCAAGAGAATGAAAACCATTCCTACCTTTCAGCATAAGTCGAAATAAAGAATATATTTGAAATGATTAAAAACATTTACTGGTTTAGTCTTTAATTCAATGACCTTAAGTAACACTAGGTAGTATTTTTACCTTAAAATCACAGCTTCAAAACCATTGTGATGTTCCACTGACCTGTACTAAGTCTCTGTCATTGGTACTCTGGGCTCAGCCCTGCAGAAACTGCACTTAGTAACTGCACAGACCCCCTTGAATTCTGAAGTCAGGAGTGGAGAGAGAATTCCTCTCATCATTAGCACAGTGCTGGCTAAAACAGGTCTCTCTCTGTGTTCACTTGACAAACAAATCTGTGTTAGTGGTGGTTTAAAATAAGTGCTGGTTGGATCCACAGGTCTCAGAGGAAGCCTGTGCTTGTCTTCAGCCTCATGGCTTTCACAGCATCATGTGATCAAACAAGTAGGTGGATTTGGCAAGAACAAAATTATATGAAAATGGTTCTACTGTATAAACACAGGCCTCATTAGTGGACCTCTAGATGCACAAAAAATGTTATATATATATATTACACATGGCCTATTAAAGTGAAGTGAAAAACATTGAGTTAAAGAGAAAAGATATAATTGCTGTCTAAAAACAAACAGGTACATTTTTAGTTACTACAATATTTAAACACAGCAGCTGTGTAAAACTTGTCTTGATGAATGGAGCTAAAATAATGCTCCAAATTATTAGGAATTATTTATTTTTTAAATTGATGTCCACTCAAAGGTAAGTTTTTTTTTTTCCTTGTCCTATAAAGTTACTGTTTTGCAGTTAAATACTTTCCATTGGACAGCGTCGATATCCAAATAAATGTTCCAGTTATGAACTACAGGTCAGACAAACTTCTCATGCCTTCATCATATGTTTACATTACGTAGTGTTTGTACTACCCTTTGTCTGTCAGCTCTCTTTGCTCCCTTTTCTCTTTTCTTTAACAAGCTCTCGAAAACCTGCAGCATCCTGACGCAGAGACACTGAGCCATGTGGAGTCTCAGAGATGCATTCTGGATTCTAGCCAACAGCGCACACACACACACACACACACACACGTACACAAATGCTGAGACTCAACTCCCTCGATATAGCCTCCACTAATGCTCTCCCCCTCTGTTTGATATTCATTTGAGTCGCTGGATAATGAACAGATCTGTAGCTAAATACCAGACTCATTGCCCTGATGGGTGTGTGTGTGTGTGTGTGTGTGTGTGTGTGTGTGTGTGTGGTGTGTGTGTCTAAATACCAGACTCATTTGGCCTGTTGTGTGCTGTTTATTCTGCTTCCTGCATTGATTATCTGAGCTGTTGATCCGTAGAGATGCGCCGTTAGAATATGTTAAGTATTTTAGCCAATTAGACTGATGGATATCGGGAAGAGCTACCCCCACAATGCCACACTCGCATTTTAGCTCCTCTGTCATTTTTCACTATAATTAAAAGCATATCAGACACAAAAACAGACACACACACACTCACACACACCAAAATATTTATACTAGCTTTTGTGAATAAATGGTCGTTAGCCATGATTTATGTGTGGAATTTATGGCTCTTGCCTCATCGCATTCATCTTCATTAAGAATCTAGCTGATGTCTTGTTTAACACAAACAGACACAAATGCACACGGAAAAGGGTGTTTTTCTTTTGTTTTTGTTTGTTTATTTTGTATTTTGTTTTGTGAAGCATCAACACATTGGTTTGGTGGAACAAACCACAAACTAGCATCATCACAAACTGATTTAAGCTATTTTCGAGTTTGCGTGTGTAGCTTACACAGAATTTCTTGGGGAAAATTATTTCAGGCTGAGAAATAGAGAGGCTGAGGGGGGAGGGGGGCGGGGGCTGCTAGGAATCATTATGTTTTAGAGAAATGGCTGATGGTCCTGAAAACTACTAGCTACAAAGCTTTATAAGTTTCTTGATTTTAAGGTAACTTTTTTTCCCTAAACAGCCTGATTTGTGAATTTTGTTTTTATATTTCACTTTGACATAAAAAAAAAAACATGTTCTATCATAGGCAGCATGGTGGCGCAGCAGGGAGTGTCGCAGTCACACAGCTCCAGGGACCTGGAGGTTGTGGGTTTGATTCCCGCTCCGGGTGACTGTCTGTGAGGAGTTGGTGTGTTCTCCCTGTGTCTGCGTGGGTTTCCTCCGGGTGCTCCGGTTTCCTCCCACAGTCCCAAAACACATGTTGGTAGGTGGATTGACAACTCAAAAGTGTCCGTAGGTGTGAGTGAATGGGTGAGTGTGTGTGCCTGTGTTGCCCTGTGAAGGACTGGCGCCCCCTCCAGGGTGTATTCCCGCCTTGCGCCCAATGATTCCAGGTAGGCTCTGGACTCACCGCGACCCTGAATTGGATAAGGGTTACAGATAATGAATGAATGAATGTTCTATCATAGTTGCAACATTTTTGTGTCCCAAACTATCATTTCCAATGTTGTTGGTTTATTGTTACTCAGATTAAACAAACAATAATATGAACTCTGTGTGAGCATACTTGTGCATATTTTAAATATATTTGCACACAGAAAGCACCTTCTAAGCATCCTAAAACTGATCAAATTAATTTGCCGCTTCCAACAAGGATGCTCTGGCTTGTTTATGAACCCTTCCTTAAGCTCCTTATAGCAAAAATAGCTCTTGTGTGTCTGTGCATATATTTTCTATATTCCCCTTATCTCTCAATGTCTGTGTGGCTTTTAGACTAATCAAATGTTGATGTGTACTGGTGTGTAACTCAGTTACTCTGTTGTCCTGCTTAGAAATTGCGTGAGAGAGGATATGTGTTATAAAGCAAGTGTGTAGTAAGCACTTTTAGTAATGTGCGGTAAGCCCCTATAACAAGCTTATGAAGCAGTGCAGTGGTAGAGCAGGTCAGTGGTAAGTGGAGTGAAGTAGCTTTTAATCAGGAGGAAGAGAGAAGGCCTGCTGGGATGTAATGACTCTTTCATCTGACGGCAGTCTGCTGCCAGTGCTGGGCTAACCATGCCACTGTTACAGTCAAACTCACTTTCAGAATTGTGTCTAGGACAACCGTAGTTACTGGAATGGGCATGGTTTTCATTCAAAGTTAGGTTTATGCAATGACTCCTGGCCCCACGAATCAAAATCAAATGCATCTGTTGCTCATCATTTTTAGCATCAAGTCTTCCAGTAAAATTGATATGAGGACCTATAAAGTGTCGAAAGGTAAAACAGGCAGCTGTTACAGGTGGACCTTTATGAGATACATGCTTAAAACAATAGTGTTGACATTTTCTACATCTGTATTTGGATTGTACTGCTTTCTTCCTCATCCTCCATGTTGTGTAGGTTGTGCTTATAAATTCAGAGGCTGTGTTCCTGCAACAATTGTAAACTCATGTCCACAAAGGTGTCCAAAAACCTTTATTAGATGAATAAATTAAGGGTAATAATTAATAGTTAGCACACCTTTGCTATAGTAACAGCCATTTCTATGAAGATTTGATTACATTTAGCCAGAGGAACATGAGTGGGGTCAGGTAGAGATGCTCGTTGGTTAGATTTGGATCACAAATTCCACTTCAACTCATCTCTAACATATTGAACGGTGCTCCAGCATCCGCCGAGAACACAGTTGCATTGCTTCAAAATCCAATTCTGACACAGGGGTTATATCCATCAAGCTGATGCTTGACTTCAGCAACTGAAAAAGTTGAGCCCATCAATAAACCTCACAAATACTCACAAATAATTGAAGTGAATATGTGGTGCCTCCAATTCAACATGAAGGCAACATTATTTCACCTGACAGTATCTGTCAGATGTTGTTTTATTCATCCTCTCTGCATGTAAAACGGATCTACTCTAATTTGAGAACTTGTAGATAATAGTAAATTAAAATTCTGAATTATAATCAGTATATTTTTCATCATATTAGTTATTCTGGTGTGCCCTGAGATCTTGTCAGTTCTGACATAATCTTATTCAGATTGTGTGAGAGAAAAATGCAGGGGGAAATATTTTATTAAATGTTGTAGTAACACATTTTCCCCAACAGAAATATGAACTTATTGTTATCTCAAAAGCAGCTGGTTCTTTATGTTCAGAAAACAGCACAAACACAGTCTAGGTGTCGAGTTATGTAGCAGAGGTTAAAAGAAAGTGTGTTTTTACTGATAGTTTTAAATCTAGTGATAAACCTGTTACCATATCTGATCTGTCATCCACTGTGTTTCATAGTTAACCAATATCATTTATAAAAATATGTGTAGTATGGACCTTGGTGATTTCCAGCTTCAAAATATGAATTTCAATACTATTTTGAGATAAAACTGCAGGTATATCTTGGTTAAAATTGTGTTCTCAGTTAACAATATTTATAGTAAATCAAATTATGAGTACATGATGAGAATGAGTGACAGTCCATGCCAGTATCTTCAGTGACATGCATGCAGTTTTTTGTTAGTCATGCTTCTACTGCTTATAAATTGTGGGCATGAAAGCACTAAATACATATGTTCTTATTCTCTCTGCAGTTTTTCAGTTCATGTCAGATGGAAATGTAGTCTGCATCATTGATTATAAAGATTTAACATTTCACAAGATGAGATCTATTACTTAAACATTACACAATCTAAGAAAGAAGCAGTGTATTCGTCACCAGTAGTGGTAGAGTGACTTCACAGTAGTGGCTGACTTTATTTAAAATATATGATATTAATGAGAAGTCCCTGCACTAATGATTAATAGAGTAGTGTTAAAGAGGCCTCATTACTTTAGGACTGTTACTGTTATTTATGGCTTGTCTTGAAAATCATGGATTGTTGTAGTTGACAGTGTCAGGGCATAGGAGTGGATGTATGCTCTACAGTTATGCACACACTTCAGTATCCAAACATTTATTTAGTACAGAAAGTATAGAGATAGCAGGATTAGCAAAACCATACCGCACAAAATGAATGACAATATATAAACATAGATTTTACACAAAGCTGTGGAATTCTACTTAACTTTGTTTAATTAATCAGTAGTGTTTAATATTTGCTAACATCCAACCAATTTGTCAGCTGATAGGTATGAGAATGCTTATTAGCATTTGGCTTTTTATTTATTTATTATTATTATTTTTTTTTTGTGAAGCTCTTATTATATTTCAAGCTGGCATGTCTGGTTCTGGGTTTAATGTGATACAATGTGCCAGTGTTATACACATTTTATACATAAAATGTGTGCATTTGTGATTTTCATGGTAAATATGTTAATGTCCAAAACACACATGTTGCATTAAATTAGTTATATTTTCATTTTTTCCATTAATGCTTAACTAGAGTTGGCCTGGATCTGAACTCTTTTCCCTCTCCATCACACTATAATTAAGGCAATATAACAGTTTTAAAATTCTTAACAGAACAGTCTCACCTTTAATAACCTCTGATATGTATAATATGTATAACGTAATATAAGGCCATGAAATGACATTTGTAATGGGGTCTGCTGGAGTTCCAAGGGTGTTTTATGCTTAGTGACATTTAATTTACATGTGTCATGCTTTTCGAACAGTGAGTGGGTGTATATGTGTGTGTCAGGGTTAGAAGGCTAAGTGGTCCCTGTCAGTTTCTGCTGCTAAAAGCTTTTAGCATTGCTAGCAACTTTCATGTTTCCAAGGAAACAAAACTGGGTCCCCATTATCTATACACGGTGTATTCATCTAATTCACACAGAATGACACTTTATTCAACTCTGTTGGTTTGGACTCAGTGCTCTGGTCTTCTAATGGTGTTTAAGTGGAGCTCTCTGATAGGCCCTGTTATAGCTGCTAATGAAGCACCTCTCTGTTAATCTCTCTGATTCTGATTCTGACATTTTAAATGGTTGTTGAAATAACAGAAACCTTGGTGTATAGGAGAGCCTTGGAAAGTTGGTTTCTGTAAAGGATATAGTTGTACACACAGTAAAATTAAATGTTTTGTAGGTTTTCTAAGTGAAAATAAGCCAATTATATAAAATCATTCAAATCATTTGCTTAGTTTGATAATCGTTGAAAAAATAAAACATAAAAAAGGGGCAATTTCCCATGTGTTCTTAGTAAATGTGGGTTTCAATCAAATGTAATATTTCTACACCACAACAAAAAGAGGCTAAATCTCAAATGTCTACCTTCACCTTATGTAGTGCAGAGTGTAGGTCATAAAATTACAGTTTCTGCACTCATGTAGCGCATTGTATGTTGGATTGTAAAATCATTTATATTTGGCTGTAAGCTTTATATTTCCTCGTCAAAGTGTAAGTCTAAGATTTATTATATGCAATTTGTAGGGAGTATGGCACTATTTGGAGCACAGCCGAACCTCTACTCACTGACACACTTGGGCTGAATAGTCTCTGTTTACAAACAGGACAAGAATAAATGGGTCACTTATATTAAATGAGCATGTTCATGTGTGTCAGATTGCCCCACGTGTGGTGAGATATGGGCAAGTGTGACACTAATGGATGGAATTTTAGAAGCTTCTCTCATTTTTCACTCCTGGCCATACTCCTGTCCCATCAGCCTCAGCAGCAGACATGATTAAACAATCTGTTGCACTGATCACATCAGCCCTAATTAGCAGAGCCCAAGCTTTAGGACTGCCTCCTGTGATGTGGTAATTGGGTTTCAGAGCCAGAGCTGGTCAGTCAGTCTGGATTAAACGATTTATGCTCATCTGTTCCATCAGGCCTGATTAGTCAATCCATAGTAGATGGTCTTTAAAGGGTTATGTAATGCCTGTGTCTTTAAATCACAATTTCAGTTGTACTGATGGAGATTTAAAGGCCCATTCTACTTACTGTGCATCTGTGTGTTTTGTTACAGCAGCGTTATATTTACCTATACAATTTAAATGACAATTTCCAGTGTAATGGCAAAAGTGTTGGCCTTGTATTCCAGCCAACAATGCCTTTCTGATATTGTTTATCTTTTTCTAGCATTCCTACAAAATGTAGCAGTATGTTAGCACCAAGCTACTGGCAAATCACAAAACATTGTACACATTTTAGATGAAATACAGACATTTGAAGCTTGTAACAGACAAACTCTACCTTGTGTTATACCTGATCCTTTAGCAATTAGCCTTGGCATAGAGCTGCTACATCAGTTTTCTCTTTCTAATTTCTGACTGAAACATATTGAGTAGGCTGTTATACCCAAGATATACCCAAGAATATTCATAAAATCCTCAAAGTTAATGTCCAACAAAAATGATGATTTTTCTAAATAAACAAAAAAAAAATTTCATTTTACAAGGTCTTTAGACCTTCCCCCTCGGGTGTATTTAAACTGGGCTTTGTAATTGTCTAGACTAACAACGGCACACATAGCACAACCCAATCAATGTCCATTTCCTCCCCAGCATCCCTACACACACAAACACACACAGACGAGTGCATCGTGTGTGTGTAGCTGTAGCTCAGAGTGGGAGAGAGAGAGAGTGATTAGACATTGAGTAATGATTGAGGCCGACTCTGATCAGACAGGGGGAGATTTGATGATAAAGCTTTCTCCTAAGCTGTCATAGTATCGATTTAAAAAAAAGAAAACAATTACTCTCAGCTTAGCCATTCCTCCTTATTGTTGGAGAAGAATTTGGCAAGTACCAAGACAAAAAATTGACAAATAAATGGATCCTGGAACAAATCAAACCATTTTTGTGTTTCCTATTCACAAACCTAACTGGAAGGCAGGCCTGGACAGGCTTTGCTGTATTTTCGAGGTAGGGAATGGCAAGCTGAAATGTTGCTACGTTTAAATATGTATATTTCTGCTTTCAAAAAACTTTATGACTTGCCATTCCTGTGTTTTTAGTACCTCTACCGAGACATCCTCCCCTTCTTTGCGTCTTTCTGGACTGGTATATAATCTGTGTGTGGTCTCTCGTCCACGTATGATTAAGTCATCCGTCCTACTGCACTGTTCATCGTCATCATTTCTTTTTTCAAGTCCAGCAATTATTCTTTTACTTTAACAAGGACTTTAACTGCATCCATTAAGTCAAGTAGTTTAGTCTGTTGCTTAATCACGTTGCTTAATTCTTCTGACATGAAGTTCAAATTTCCTTACCTCCCCCATCTCTTCCTATGATGCATTGTTTACTTTCTTTGGTGGCATGTTGTCCAGTTGTTTTTCCTGGTAATAATGTTGATAAGAGCAGCGTAGTTAGCGTAGCATTCTAGCAATTCAACATAGCCCAGCACCAGTATTGTTAGCGTGGCGTTTCAGGGACACAACTCAGCCTGACAGCACATTGATGGCGAAGCGTCCTAGCAATGCAGCACGGCCCTACAGCAGCGTAGTAGCGTAGCAGCTCAGCAGTGACTGGATTTTCCCCAAAACAAACCTGTAAACCTCTAAGACCATGTTTGGTTGAAAGCCATGCGGCTTAATTGTCGTTGTTCCTAGATGCTTCCAGTTAACAAAAATAGCCCTTGATGCTGCAAAGACAGGTCTTACAGAGCAGAAATTTTACAAACTGATTTGTGTAGTTTTTTGAAACATGACTGTAGAGGGTAAACGATTCCAGAAAATGAAGGAAGGGAAAAAAGGAAGGAAGGAAGTCCTATAGGTGAATCATTCACTACTTCAAAGATGCTCACTAATAATCAGAGGCTGGAGTGGTATTGTAGACATGAGGGGGTGATTAGTCATTTGATTGATTATTTCACTTTTGTGATTAGCCAGAGGCCTGTGAAACTTCTGAAGGCCATCATTAATGTTCAGGCATGCAACAAACCTTGAGCAAGATTAAAAATCCATGTGACATGGTCCTGTAGCTGTTTGTTTCAAATATTACATTAGATTCTTCTGGAACTTGATCTCCTCTGAAAATGTGGTCACCATGTGGCCTGACAGAAACAAGCATCCATTTAACAGCTTCCACAGAGCTGTAGCAGCTCAGTAGACAATAACATACTGTACAGTGTTCTATTGCCATCTACTTGAGTTTCCTGCTGATTGACTGTTTAATGCCTGTGGAGCTTAATCAGTCACTTTTGTTTCATCCAGACCTCTGTCAGACGCAAATCTTTTCATTTTAAATGCTGTAAATATACCCTCTTTTTCTGAAAATGCAGGGTGCATCTAAATTTTTATAATGAACAAAATCATAATAGAAGTAAAAATGATTCAGCTGCATCTGTGTTGGAATGTTAGAATCATATATAGTTGATTCTAAAACATGGCTGAGCTTTGTTTATTGTTTTTATAATTGGTGTCCCATTTATTTTAAGTAAACTCTCAGTTTACATTTGCTTTCCATGCATTTTTTTAAATAATTCTAATTCATATATATTATAACATAACCTTTTAAATCTGAGAATCATTTCCTAAAGGCGTGTAATGAAAACAAATCATTATGAGGTTAAATATGTATTTACCTAAATTCTAATCACAAAAAAATCTTTGTGTGTGTCTTTCTGCCTGTCTCACCCACTCCCCATCTCCTTTCCTTAAGGACATGGCATTGAGAGAGGCCTGTGGTGATTAATGTGTTTCTGACAGACCTCCTCATGCTAATAAAACAGCAGGTTGTGCTCTGGTCATTAGTCTTTGCTCCATAAATAACAGCCCTGCCACAGAGCTGCAGCCTGTATTTGTGCACCGAAGAGTTGTTTGTGTAAGCAAATTAACATAAAATTAAAATGTGTAGACTGTTCCCTGCTCATTGTCGGGTGCCATGTGTTGATGCATTGAACGTGATCAGAAGGCGATATGTGGTGCTGGTTATAATGAGAATTTTCTATTTAAAGATGGCCTCTAAGTTAATAATAAGTCAAGAAAGATTCAAGAAGATAAATCTTGCTGTCAATAAGAAACAATTTAGAGAACGTGGAGCTGTTGTCATGTGCTGTGTATATGACCTTGCTAGCTTGAGCTAGTTAGCTGAACCGTCAACACTCATTCTGTTCATTCAGAATCCAAATCCTGACGTTATGGAATGAATTCAGGGGCGACACATCCAAGCACAAGGTGTGCCTCATTAATAGCATGATTTAATGTAATTGTATTAGGGATTAGCAAACGGCTAAATGGAAACCTGACAATAACCTGACAAATTAGTTTAGGGATAGTTTCAGACTTTGAAATGAAGGGATATTATTTTTTTGGGTTGAGATAATGTACATTGCATAAACCCTTAGACTCAATCCTCTATCATGTTATGAGCATGGTATTCACGCTTGCCAGTGCCAGTTATCTTTAGCATTGGGATTCATGTTGAGCTTAGCCGTGTTATTCGCTGTCTGGGAAGTCTCTAAAATACACATGGGTTCACTGAGGGTTCAACTCCTGCTGTACAGCAAAAATGGTCATCTGCATGGTTGTATGGCAGAGCTTCAAAAATGAAAATATTTTACAGTCAACTGGTGGAAAAAAAAGAAAAAATAACTTATATTTGTCTAAGGGGGAGTGTCAAAACACATCCTCGACAACATTTTGCAGTCATTTAGTATGACGTCAGAAGCTAATTCTGTCTTTATACATCTAAGGTTTTAATAAACTTCATCATCTTCTTTTCCGCTTTTCCATTTCAGGGTCGCGGTGTTTAATAAACATTATTTATTTTATTGTCATCAATGTAACTGCAGAGATCTGATGCCATTTCTCCAGAGATAAGGGCAAACTGCCTTGCAGTATTTAAAGACTTTTTTTTTGCTCTTTTCTGTTTCAAGTTGACGAGAATCAAGTAACTAGTAAACAGCTTTAGGTCACATGAATGTTTTTATTCACTCTTGTAATTTAGCACTAATCTTTCTGGCCAGCACACACAGCTGAGCTCATTTTCTGCTGAACACATGCTGTAATTTTCTCACGCTTGGTGTTGTGCAGGCAGATTAAAACACATGAGCGAAAACTCTCGACCCATTGGTACACTGCCCAGAACTCTGCAAGGCTCCAAAGCTTTGTGCACAGCAAGATTATGCTCAGCGAATAATCTGAATTAAACTCTTTCTGGCTCTTACTGCCATACAACTACTTAAAAGTAACTTTGGAGCATGAAGGACTATTTATAGGGGGAGTGAGGTACATTTATGGGTAAGTTGATCTGAGTCAGTGGGTATGTTGCACTTTCTAGTGGTAAACATCTCATTCAAACTGAATTAAAAACATGTGAAATTTTTAAATAAAAAATAACCTCTTTTAGACATTAATTTAATAATCCATGGTGCAGCAGGTAGTGTCACAATCACCAAGCTCCAGGGGCCTGGAGGTTGTGGGTTCGATTCCCACTCCGGGTGACTGTCTGTGAGGACAGTCAATGAATAAATTAAATGTTCATTGATCTATTTTATATCTTGACATTTATTGCAAATTTATAAAATGGAATAAGAAAACAGTCATACAGCTCCAGGGACCTGGAGGTTGTGGGTTCGATTCCTGCTCCGGGTGACTTTCTGTGATGAGTGTGGTGTGTTCTCCCTGTGTCTGCGTGGGTTTCCTCCGGGTGCTCCGGTTTTCTCCCACGGTCCCAAAACACACGTTGGTAGGTGGATTGGCGACTCAAAAGTGTCCGTAGGTGTGAGTGTGTGAGTGAATGTGTGAGTGTGTGTTGCCCTGTGAAGGACTGGCGCCCCCTCCAGGGTGTATTCCCGCCTTGCCCCCAGTGATTCCAGGTAGGCTCTGGACTCACTGCGACCCTGAACTGAATAAGCGGTTACAGATAATGGATGAATGAATGAATGAATTAATAATCCATTTCCCCTTTTCAATGTCATATTTCTTTTCAAAATTTGTCAAGCAAAAGTAAACAAAATTAAACCAACTAAATGAATTTTAGAATTCAATATCAGGCTCAATTTCCCCCACAGCTTTTGACACACTTTGCCCCATTGCCAGCATTTTGGGAAAAAAATAGTTTAACTATTCAAACTAATATTTAGCTAAATTATTTGCATGATTTAATACATATATATATATATATATATATATATATATATATATATATATATAATATAGACCTGGAAACATTTACATTGATGAAGCAGCCATTGCATCTGATATGCTTGTTTTGACAGGCCAAACTGTTTTTAAAGTAAATTGGTGCTTACCACCCCTCCCATGTGCTTCTATTTTTCACAGTCTGGTCAGAATGATGGGTTGTTCCAGTACGTATGCATGGTTGCCTAGATACAGAGGGAGGGTCAGTTTACCCACTCGCACATCTTACCCCAATCTCCCCTAATACTGTTTTTTTTTTTCGTTGTTTAAAACTGGTTTGGTGCTTTATAGTTCACTTTTTTTATTACAACCTAATTGCAACCTACAAATTATTTAAATTTTCATGAGATATTTCAAGGGTGAGACTTTTGTATGAATAGGACATTATAGAAAATGGGTGGGTTAAATGATATTTATCATTATCATTACACATTACCTCATTATATCACAATATAATTTCTGATAATACTGAGGCAATCATTCGTATTTAAAGTACACTGACGAACTTCATTTATTAATATATTTATTTATTTTTCATTGAATTTAGGAGTCCATTATGCAATAAATTGGATAAAATCATTCTATCCTTTGTTTTTGAATGAAGTACGGTTATATCTTACTCGGCCTTTTATTAGAACCTGTTACCTTTTCAGAATACCATGCATTGGTCTGTAGTTTGTGAGTTGAACGTCTAATTATTACAACAAATCATGTGTAGTCTAACAATTCTAAGAAAGGAATAGAGTCGATAAGAAGGAATTCCATTAGCTAGTAATTGTGGTTAATATAAGATCATAACACTAGCTGTTTTGCATGCTTTATTGCCAGAGTTGGGTTGGAATAATTGCATGTTGGTAAATGTAAGGAATTTGTACAGCAGGCCAAATCACACAGCCACATCTGGAAACCTATCGCAAATGATGTCCGAGTCCAATTTACCCCTCTACTCCCCTCTGGTCTGCAACAGCATTCTCTGCCTGCTTCCCCAACAATCATCATGTACATAATACTTCTTAAAATGTCTCACCTCTTTTATTTCTTCCCCATTATTTTGTCTAGTTGTACTGCCAGTGCTGTTGTGCTGTATCATTAAAAGACAATTGTGTGTAGTGTTTTGTTTTTTTTAAAGTTATTTGCAGCCAATTATTTTCAGTCTGGCATCCATGAAGCCTGAATCTGAAATGGTGGTGGTAACAGACGGTCTAATCTGTGACCAGCCATAAAGGGAAAGCAGAGATTTCATTTTCGCTTTCCCCACTCGCCCAGTGTGAATGAGTTATTGTTCAAATACACTGAATGCTAAACAGGAAGATGTGCTGCTGCCCAGACCAGTTGCTCAAACAGTTTTTTTTAATTATTATTATTATTATCTCTGTATTTGTGGTTATTATTTTTAGCACATTTACATAGAATGGCTGGAAGTATTTTTCTGGATATTTATATCTAAGAACGCAGAACATATAAATGATGAAATTAATCAAATGAGTTTGTCATTTGTAATTAAAAATGTCTGTATGCTTTAATAGTTGTTCATGCATTAAGTATGTGTATGTAGTCTTACTGTGGTGATGGTGTTTCTGTGTGTTTCTCTGTAAACTGGGACTGGAAAGAACTAAATTCAGTTAATTTCCTCACAAGTCACCATGCACAGTTAAATTTGAACTGCATTACCAAGGGGTGCCAAAACATTTTTGCTCTCTGGGTTAGAATCTCATCTGAGTAGTGAGCCAAGGGGAAAAGCCATATGTAATTTGCCTATAATGCTAACAGCTGTGAGCAACATAATAGCATAGCATAGCAAAGCAAAGATCATTCCAGGCAGTGCCACAACAGCTCTGCTGTTACCACACTAGCATTATTTAAGGTTCACTTTGGAACACTTCGGAACTATGCGATCAATTACATATAAATGTAAAAAATGAGTTGCTATGTTTTTCCAAATAGATCACAATGTTAACTTCTAATGCAAATGAATTTAACTCCAGAGCCTTGACATTTACCTCATTGACATGAAGATACTGATTATTAATTATCCCCTTAAATTAGTAAAGTTTCATTCCATCCCCTAAGCCACTTTTTTTCTTTTGAACTAAAAGGATGCTATACCCTATTGTAGGCTAGTTGCCCTGCGCTGCAGTGAAGCTCAGTCTGGGGGTTTCACGCTGTGTAAATCACATTGGCTTTATGCTCCTATCTTGAACCCAAGCACAATCAGCTGCAAACCCACTTTAAAAGCTATTCATCACAGTGACAAGAGCTAATGGTCTAGCGCTACCGCATGAAGCGCTAGCACTGGGTACGAGCTTGTGGTACACACTTTCACATACACGTTTAAATCTGACCCATATCTTTCAGATGATTAATGGCAATCAATATTGAATTAACAACTCTCTTAGCCTCCATTGTTATGAACTAAATTCTGGCATCCTTTCTTGCTTTAAGGCTCTCCTTGAGGACAAATAGAGATAGAGTGTGTCTTTCTTGTCACATCAACTTCCACTGACTCCTTGTGTGCAAGGATATTTCAGATAGTGTAATAGTTTTGCATTAGTTTGGATCTGAATGTTTTCTTTCAGCAACAAAAAATGACCACAGTTATAAATGTTGACTCAGGATTTGCCATGTTTTGTAATGTGCAATGTTCCCTACTTCACTTGTCCCCTGGAGCGCACACTAGTGTATAATGACTCCTGAACAGAGCAGTAAGTTCTGCACCCACAAGCGTTTTCTGGATTAAGTGTGTGTGGTGTGTATATGTGTGAGTGAGCATGAATGGTGCAGCCTGTCATTGCTCATAGGCATAGAGTGTTTGCTTAGAGGTCATATATTGTAGCCTACATGCTTTCTGAAATGCAGTTTGTTGATCTTAGCGCATTCCAGTATCTTATACCTTCTAACTGAGTAATCCCCTGCTACTCAGATGTGACATGTATTTCTACCAAGGATCAGAGATGTTTACAAGTTCAGTCAAGCGAGTCAGGGTTGAGTCTTGTGTCGCTGAAGCGAGAGTCCAAGCTAAATCACAAATATTTAGTAAAACATTTTAATTAAAGTTGTCCTTCACTATTTTAATCCAATACATTTTTTTGAAATTCATAGAAAGACATCTGGAAGCGTTTGGACATTGATTAGGGTGACCAGACGTCCTCTTTTACCCGGACATGTCCTCTTTTTAAACTTAAAAAAATGTCCTGGCGGAATTTCACAAACGTCCGTGATTTTGTTTTTCTAGAGCTTACATAGAACTTCGAGAAGTTTCGTTCACAAACTAGTCCCGCCCTCTCCTACTCCGATTGATTCGCTTGAGTGAGAAGGGGGCGTGGTGAAGTAGCCTAAAATCTTCTGATTGGACGGTCTGACTGTAGAGTTACCATTATTGGTCGATAACCTTCTCTGTAAACATTTAATTGATTAAACATTGATGGGACCTTGAAACATTGAAAAGCATGAAAAGAGATGAGGATATTGTGCTATTCCTGCTCCATAGATGGGTAGCATTGACTAATTTTTGCTGTTACAGTTACATCACTTAAGGAGGGACTGACTCCTAATTCGGGAGACCTCTAACTTCAAATAAGTCATAATTCAAACATTGAATAAAAATTTAAAGAAACATTAGGTAGGATTTTTCCCCTTGTGCAATTCATTTTTACAGCACTGTACTGAAATCACTGGGAACAGGGAGGTGGAGGTGGTTTCCTTTTCTCTTCCAAAAGAGACATAGTGCAGTTTCCGCTGTGCTGAGCCCAGAGTAGCAGTGACAGAGGCTCAATGGGGCATCACAATGATTTGAAGTTGCAAACTTACGGTAAAAATATTACATACATCAATTAATGTCTTAGTGAAATATACCATCTTAAAATTCCATTACGTATGGAACAGACAAATTCAGAAGGCTGCTAAATGCATGAAAGTGAATGCATTACCAAGGCACTACACAACTAAACTACTCAAGTTACCATCGAGTTTCTGTGGTAATTCAAACAGAAACAGTCATTTCTTAAAAATACCATTCCACCTTAAAAGATGGAACATTTCTGAATGAACACAAACAATATATCTCCTATGTTGCCTACATGTCATTATTTGCTTATTAGTTAAACAACAAACTATATTTATAAATAATAAACTATTATTTCCGTTTATAGATTTGGTTCTTTGTCCTGAATTATAATTTCAGGCAAGAATTCTCATTTAGGTGCTTTGCCAATTCTTATATTGCCATCTGTTGACTGGAGGGAGCCCTGGAACATTGACGAATTGTCCAGAAATATTCTGCATCTGTGTAGTCATAGTTACAAAACCACAGTGGACACACGGGTGCTTTTGACTGTGAAATTCCATTATGTTTTAGACCGCTTCAATTGCTTCAGTTATTGTTCATACTGGCACTCTCACCTTCTTCACGGTTAATCTTCAGTGCCTGCTTTGAGGTTCATAGTGCAATCACAGTGCTTCTCCATCTGAGAATTCCCACAGAAGTGTGTAGTTGCTGTGTATGCAAGCCTGCCTTGTTTTCCTCACTTTGTGTGGACTGCATGGAAATGCTGACTGTATGGGGACTTTTTAGTGCTTTACACAATACGTGTAAAACAAAGCACTGCGTGGTTCCGTTTGAGTTACGGAGGTTATAGTAAAAACGTTACTGTAGCAGTATAACAGTAATATTAAGATCAAGTGAAAACTTCAGTAAAACACAAGTGTATGTGCGCTTTTCAAGCAGAGCCCGACAGCCTGGTTTATTGAAATTCCCCCCTGTTTGTTCTGGTAATTGCTCTTTTCCTTCTTTCATTCTTATTCATATCCTCTCCCTGACTGGCGCTCTAATTCTCTCGCCCCTCTCTCTCTTCCCTTCTCCCTCCATCACTCGCTCACTCTCCTTGGAAATCGAAATAGATGGTGGAGGTGCTGCCATGAGGTGTTCTGTGAATTGCTTATGTAGATAACTGTGCTATTGCAGTGAATAGCAATGCACTCGCCCGTCTCAGGTGAGAAAGCGTTTGAGCGGCAGGGATCGAAACTCTCTGTTGAAGTCGCACTATAAACCTGACTAATAAGATTCATGGATCCGGGGTGAGGAGCAGTCGCCCATTTAAAGACTGTAACGGAACCTGCACCAAAATAAATTGATTTCCAGTTTGGAGTATTTTTAATGTTGAGGCTTATCAGTTTAATTTCAGCAGGCCCAATGGACATTGTCATGTCTTCATTCCT
This sequence comes from Hoplias malabaricus, assembly GCF_029633855.1. NCBI lineage: Eukaryota > Metazoa > Chordata > Actinopteri > Characiformes > Erythrinidae > Hoplias > Hoplias malabaricus. The sequence continues at coordinate 35,439,416 of NC_089806.1, read as the reverse complement.
GATTTTCCTATTTGTGGAAGAGATTGCAGCCTATTGCTGCTGCCATCATTGTCGTATGGCGCGTTTATGTATAAGTAGGTTAGAGTGAAGCGTGTGTGTGTGTGTGTGTGTGTGTGTGTGTGTGTGGATGGGTTATAGAGAGTTCATTTCAGGATTATTTCGGTCTTAGGTTGTGGGTGTTGAGAGGCAGAACAGACATGAGCTTCAGGGAAGCTAGGCCTTTTTGTTAATCAAAAGACAATTATCAACAGTAGCTTAAGTTCCCCTGATTTAAACCTGCAGGAACTGCTGATCACCATCCATGACCCACTAACCCTGATCAGCACACTCACATCAGTGAGGCGTCTCTCCTAGTCACCTACCAATAGAAGACAATTATAACCCTTTTCTATGAGCCCAGATTGTGCTTTAACTTATAGATAGTTACATTTGTTACATTTATAATGTTGTTTACTGTTTGTATTTGAGGTGTAGAGATTATCTGTATTATTTTGTGGTAACATTATGATGTCATCAAAATGATATTTCAGCTTTAGCTGTCACGTCATAAGGTGACGCATGATAAACATGATAAAGATGCTATTATTGTCGTTGTACAATGAACAACGCAATTTTGCCTCTGCATTTAAACCAGTGTGTGGATGTTGAGGGGGTTTATTACTTCTTCCACTCCATATTTCTTGCTGGTCTTGGGGGTGAGACTATTTACCTCCTCCTTCTAACCATTAGGCCATGGCTGTCCTAAATCAATTTATTTATGTCATAATTATGTTATTAAGTTACTATATTATATAATATACATTATCTGTGTTCTCTAGCAGGCGGCACGGTGGTGCAGCATGTAGTGTCGCAGTCACACAGCTCCAGGGACCTGGAGGTTGTGGGTTCCATTCCCGCTCCGGGTGACTGTCTGTGAGGAGTCTGGTGTGTTCTCTCTGTGTCCGCGTGGGTTTCCTCCGGGTGCTCCGGTTTCCTCCCACAGTCCAAAAACACACGTAGGTAGGTTGATTGGCGACTCAAAAAAAGTGACCGTAGGTGTGAGTGTGTGTGTTGCCCTGTGAAGGACTGGCGCCCCCTCCAGGTAGGCTCTGGACCCACTACGACCCTGAACTGGATAAGCACTCACAGACAATGAATGAATGGATGGATGTGTTCTGTAGCTCGTTTCTACAGCTCCAGCACACTGCATTTGTCTGCTATTGTGTTTCATACCTGGGAACACATCCACATCCGGGATGTGGAAACTGCACTGGGAATGGTCAGTGGGCGGGGTCACAGGCCAAAGCAGAGTTCTGCTCTAGAATTGACACTTCTCATAGAAGAACATACTGGCTGCAGCACTGCTATGTGAGGCCTCTTTACCACTTCAGGGCCGGACGGTTCTGAGCACGGAGGTAACGGTTCCGCTTGCTTTTCGGCACGGAATGCTTACAAATCATCCTGAGGCCAGTTTTCTCAGCACCGATATCTAACTAATGATTGGCCCGTTAAGCTTTTTGCTGCTCAAACATGAAGTTATTTGACTCTATAGTGGAATCAGAGTTGCCAGCGCTTCAACTTTGCATGTTTCTATAATCCCTGATGACACATGCTGGTCATTTTATGATTAAATACAGTAAATATATCACATACTGCACTTTTAATGTGTAATGTGTGTAGCAGATGGACCCCGCTATATATGACAGTGTAAACAAACAAAAAAAAAACATAGAATGCGTGTTTACATCGTGTTTAGCTTGTCTCAGAAACTCTGCATTTGTACAGCACAGAGCATAATATCTGTGTGTTATATTGGTCATGAACTCTTCTCTCTTCCCAGCGCAGATAATTAGCTGCCTGAGTTCACATGTACGTGTTTAAAACAGCAGCAATGACATCAGATTCCATTGCCTGAGTCTAATCACTGCTCAGGTACTACTACCAAGTCATGCTTTTTAAACGTGTGTTGCTTTTTTTTTGTCGTTTTAAAAATGTGTTACAAATGACTAGGGAGATAAAGTGGAATTCTTTTGAAAAAGCCTGGGGAAGGATTGAGACGGAGCAGTGCTTATTAAGATGTCAGTGGGTAATCACCTATCAGTGGACACTAGAGGAGGCATTGAGATGGACAGTGGAATCATTAATGAGGGAATTCTTGTTGCACCTCTTATTCTGAACACAGCTGGTCTCCTCCGTCCTCGCTGTGTGAGGATCATTAGTGAGAGCTTCTGGTTGGACCTGTTTCTCAGAACACTGCCAGTACTTTCCCCTGTGCCAACACCCATCATGCATCAGTCCAGAGCAGCTCTCAGCCTGCCACAATGATCTGACTTTACCCAATTTGATTCAGGTTTTTTTTAATACTTGATTCATTCGTGTTTGCACCACAATTGCGCGGTTTAAAAGTGAGATGGCATTAGCAATTAGCAAAGGACTGGCAAATACAAACTATAAGAAATAACCTATAAATGCAGAATTTGAGGGGTTTAAATTTATTTTGCTTCATTTTATCTTCAGCTGTCAAACATGCTCCAGTCTGAAGCTTGGTCCTCAGTAAGTCTAAGGCTGCAATTATAATAGACTAGCCATGCAGACAGTGGTAAATAAGGTGAATAAATGTATTTAATGTTCTGTCAATTTTTCTACAGGAATTAATGTATATACAAGTGTTTAATTAAATTTTATTTTTAACATTCACATGAGTCTACTTTGCAATAACAGCTATTTTTCTTAACAGCAATAACAGCAACTTTTTCTGCGACTTTATGCAAGATGCTTTATAACGAGCACAATATGATGCTCTTCACCAATTATAGTGCACCTTTCATCTCCCATTCATATCTGAATTTAACTAGGTGTCACGCCCTTGTCCTGTCATGTCTGTTTTCCCCGCCATGTGCTTTCTTGGCACATGGCTCTGTTTGTTATTGTCCATGTCTCCGCCCTTGTCCCGCCTTTGTTCCTCGTCCGTGTCTCATTATCCTCATTATCAGTCTTGTCTATGTAGTGTATTTAAGTCCTCTTGTGTCACTTCCTAGTTGTCGGTCATTTGTATTGTTTCGTTTCCTTTGTGATTGTCGTTTGCTACCTTCAGTTTGTCTGTTCCTCATTTTGTCCCTTCCGTTCCTCGCTTCATTTCCTCTGTCGTTGTTTTGTTTCTCCGTCGTCATTTAGTCCCAAGTCTGTCTGCTTTTCTGCTTTTCCTTGTTTTGTTTTTGCTCAAGTCTCTGTCTCTGTTTCGTTATATTTGGTTAATAAAGTTACTGTGTTTAAGCGTGTGCGTCCACCTCCGTCAGTCCGCCCCGCGTTCCTGACACTAGGCCCATTCATCTCGGACACAAATTCAGAGTAAATGAATATGCATAAATGTAGTGACTGTTATACTTATTTCTAAACTATTTCTAGAAATATAGAATTATTAGAATATGTCGCAAAAAGCAAAAACATTTGTACGTTTTTGATCAATACTGGTACAAGCTGCATATGAAGTGTCAGTCTAATACTCATTCTATATCAACTATTGTATCTCTCCCTCTCTCTCTCTCTCTCTCTCTCTCTCTCTCTCTCTCTGTCTCACCTTCTGTGTGCGTATGCTAATTGACATGAAGATAAATGAGAAGGCTATAGAGAGAGAAAGATGGAGAGAGTTAGAAGTGGTATGTGACATCGTCCTGCTGTATGTCACTCCAGGAACATCTGTTCAGTCTCACTGCTGGAGCTCCAAACCCAGGTGTCTAAGAGCAGAGACAGCATGGCAAATACATTAAGATCGTCTCCCACAGATTAGGCAGAAGTTTACCATCTGCAGTTTTAAATGGTTTCAAAAAAGTATATCTCATAGCCTCTGGACCAGACTTTCCCCCGATGGCTCCAGTTTGACAGTACGTAAAGATTGAAGAATGCACTTATGATGCACCCATGCAGAAAAGAGCTGAAATAACTGCATGTTAAGCACGAGGAAAATAATGGCGCCAATTATGAAGTTCAGAAGCGTTCATGTGTAAATAAGACTATTCGTCCCACCTTCACTCTGTGCTTGGCCCACGCTGTATAAGCCCTCGGAGAAAGTGTTTTGCTTGGCTCTGTCAGGAATTAGGCGCTAAAGTATTTGCAGGATAGAATTTGCCGTTGCGATGCTGCTGTTGAGTAGCAGGTAGTCACACACTAATGTGTGTGTGTGTGTATATGTGTGTGTGGATTGGTGGGTGGGTGAGTGTGACTAAGACAGAAGAGGGGTGATGGCAGTGAAAGATGAGGCAGTTTAAATGAACCCAAGCACATCTTGTCATGTGTGTGGTACAAACTATAAAAACCTGAGAGTTAAAGCCCCACAGAAACAAAACACTTTTTATTTTTTCGTTCAAATTAAGTTGCCCTTGGTCTTGAGGCCAAGCAGTGTACCTTTGCAAAGTACTTTTCCGTTTCTAATAAACAACCAACTCACTTTGCCACAATATAAACTGGGAAGTTTTCCTTTTGGATAAAGTGTACGCAGCCAAGACCGGGCAAGCCTAGTTTTGCCAGACCACCACAGACTGCATAGTGTTTGTCATATGCTGTGGTGGTTCATTCTGTGTGGTATATTCAGCACCTTTAGATAGGGAACATGATTTTGCCTTTTTCTATAATAATTCATGCATTTATTCCTTTATTGTTTATTACCACTTATCCAGTTCAGGGTCACGGTGGGTCCTGAGCCAACCCAGAACCACTGGGCGCAAAGCAGGAACACAACCTGGAAGGGGCACCAGTCCTTCACAGGGTGACACACACTCACACATTCACTCACACCTATGGACACCTTTGAGTTGCCAATCCACCTACCAATGTGTGTTTTTGGACCATGGGAGGAAACCGGAGCACCTGGAGGAAACCCATGCAGACAAAGAGAGAACACACCACACTCCTCACAGACAGTCACCCGGAGGAAACCCACGTGGACACAGGGAGAACACACCACACTCCTCACAGACAGTCACCCGGAGGAAACCCACGTGGACACAGGGAGAACACACCACACTCCTCACAGACAGTCACCCGGAGGAAACCCACGTGGACACAGGGAGAACACACCACACTCCTCACAGACAGTCACTCAGAGCGAGGCTAGAACCAACAACCTCCAGGTCCCTGGAGCCATGTTACAGTGACACTACCTGCTGCACTTTGCCGCCCTGTAATATAATTGTATATTTTTAAATTTTATAATATGCTCTATAATGAAATCTTATAATTATTCACCTCTCCTTGTGGAGATGAGAATGCTATGTACTTTTAGGGAACACAACTGGACTGTTATACTATTAAAAGTACATTTACAGGACAATTTGAAACCATTTGGAAACTTGTTTGTTTTGAAATGCAAAAGTCGCGCACCTACTTTAACATCATTAACCTGCGAGTTCCTATCCCTATCTAATGTGTGTGTGCTCGTGTCAGTGCGGTGACTTGTGTCAAACAATCTTTTTATTAATGCCAATGGAGCAGGAAATTGCTCTACGTTTAGCTGGAAGCAGTTTCTATCTCTGGAATGATTAGAGTGTATCTCTCTCCCCACCACTTCTCCATCTCAGGGATGATTAGCTCCACCTTTTCCCGGATCAATCCATCAAACGTTGTAATAGATTCGCCTTCATCAGAGAAACGAGACACTGCTCTGCTAACAGCGCTGGATCTTCTTCATGTGTGTCAGAGGAAGAGTCATATCAGATTTTCCTTTAGTCGCACTGCTGAGATTTCCTCAATTAAACTATCAACCAATCAGACCATTAGCCACCTGATCTCGGGGCAGTTATAATGGCTCTTAACTGAGTTAATGAAGCTGATAAAAGGTTATACAGAGTTCGCAGGCATTTCGAATGGGTTTCTGATACTGGGGGTTTATTTCTGTATATAATGGTATCTTTATGCTTCTGTTTGGTATCTACACATATAATTCTTAGTGTTCGTTATTAATAACTGATGAAGTTATACATTATACAGTAGTTAAGATGTGTTTTTAGAACCTTCTTAAAGGAACACTCGGTAATATTTGGTGTTTTTGTTCCTTTCTAGACACCCAAGGACGCTTTACAATCAACACTGCGCAGAATCGCATGCTCCTTTAAAAAGCAGCTTGTGCAAGTCTGTAATCTATTTTTGGATGTGGTCTTTATCCATGCTTTTTTAATTTGTGTCAAACTACAACTTAATTTGTGCATGTTTTAGATTTGAAATACCTTCAGCACTTGGTTATAACTAACTCACTCATTCACTTACTAACACTGAATATCATGTTCATTTCTGATGCCAATACCCTGCACTAGTGAACCTGCTTTGATTACAGTACAGTAAGACAAGCTTGTGGATTGACTTGAGGTCTTTGCGGACTACACTGAAAACCTCTGTCAAGAAATATGTAGGCTTTTTTAAAACTACTTCTACCGTGTTTCCCCGAAAGTAAGACAGTGTCTTACATTCTTTTTACCCCCGAAAATCCCACTATGTCTTACTTTCGGGGTATGTCTTATATTGGTAAAAAATGTCGATTTTTGTTTTAACCATAAAATTAACATTTATTAACAACCTGAACAGTATGGTATTCACCATAAAACAGTTTTATAAAAGCAAGTGCCAAGAATGTCTTGTTACAACCGTATCATGACGGTATTTCCATGTATAACATGTAAAACAATGAAAAACGGTAAGAACGAACAGTTTGAATATGTTATACTGGAAGATAAAACAGATTTATTCCATGACAACCATGGCCATGCCAATCAGAGCGGCCACCAGCGGCTGCACATTAGGGCACTGAGGCTGCGTGTTGGACCACGGACAACATTACTGCTGCTCCCACGGCCTCCACATCCCTCCGCTCATTCCGCTCCAGATCCGTCCGCATCCCGCAGTTAATGCAGCAAAAGGTACCGGTACTATGGCTTATATTTTTCCAACGTACAGTTTACTATGTCTTACTTTCGGAGTACGTCTTACATTTGCCGACCCCCCTAAAACCCACACTGCGTCTTACTATCGGGGGTGTCTTACTATCGGGGAAACACGGTAACAATGTCTAAAATACTCCTTAAGGCCTCGCTATTCTTCTTGTGGAGATGAGGTAATGTGATGTAACAAATGTATTGGGGAGGAAAAAATGAATTGCACAGACTTCACTTGCGTCTTGGAGGTTAGGTGAACTGGATACTCTAAAAACTGTCCTGCTGTGAGTGAATGCATGTGTTTGTGAATGAATGTCTTTATGTGTGTATGCCCAAATATGGACTGGCACTCAATCCTTAGTGAACACCCTGATGTAGTCCTCCAGGTCGACAGCAGGTAGTGTTGCAGTCACACAGCTCCAGGGACCTGGAGGTTGTGGGTTCGATTCCTGCTCCGAGTGACTGTCTGTGAGGAGTGTGGTGTGTTCTCCCCGTGTCCGCGTGGGTTTCCTCTGGTTTCCTCCCACTGTCCAAAAACACACGTTGGTAGGTGGATTGGCGACTCCAAAGTGTCCGTAGGTGTGAGTGAATGTGTGTCTGTCTGTGTTGCCCTGTGAAGGACTGGCGCCCCCTCCAGGGTGTATTCCCGCCTTGCGCCCAATGATTCCAGGTAGGCGCTGGACCCACCACGACCCTGAATTGGATAAGGGTTACAGATAATGAATGAATGAATGAACTTAATATATTATTTATCTATCTATTTTGTTTGGTAATTCTTTGTATATATCTTTTATACATTTATATATTTTATTTATTTAAAATGGATGTGAAATTGTACAGTTTATAACAGTATCCCTAATCAACTTTTAAATGACACATAATATTTTGTATGAAGCAAACACAACGATATGTATCAGCAAATGCCTGTAGTTTGAAAAGACAAGGTGTCATACTTTATGCTCTTTGAAGTCCTCTGTGTTCAATAGTGCTGATTAGTCATGTAATGTAATGGATTAAAAATTGCAAGCAAAATGCAAAGGATCAAGATTCATAATTAATAAAAAAATAAAAAAATAAAAAAATAAATAATCAAGTGCCAGTATCCTCTTGAATGATTTGGTTGAAGGCCGTGCACGTGGATCCATCCAGGAAAGAATGTGTTCCTGTGGTGTGATTATTGACAGTCTGGGATGAGGAGACCGATGCGGACAGCACACTTGGGATTCAGCCTAAGAAACACAGGCTTTGTTTTTTGACAAGCGCCACTACACACAGGTGAAAAGAAAGGTGTCGCAAGCCAAGCGTGACTTTTTGTCTGACTGCGTGTGTGTGCCCTACAGGATGTCTTTGAGAGGCATAGGTCAGTTGCTGTGAGAGACTCCAGTGTCTGGGGACGTTTGCCCTTGCTGCAATGCCACTGCAGGGATGTCAATGTCAAGTGTGTGTGTGTGTGTGCATGCATATGTAGAAACAACGTATTTGTCCACTTGTGTGTGCTGAAGGTGTAATAGAGAGATACATAATCAACCTTTATTGCACTTTATGTTGAAGATACGTAGTCTGGACATGTGAGGAATAATAAAATGGCCATACTCCTTCAGTACTGCACATAGTGATCAGTTAGTCGGTCTGTTCTTTATTCTGTAGTAACATGGGTAAATATTCATTCTGTTTGTCATACGCAGCTGTTTTTGACTTCAAAGAGTCAAATCAGTTAGAGGTTGTGGCTAGTATTAATGTTAATACTGTGGGCTGTTGCCAAACCTTGGAGGCCGGGGGCAAGAAGAGCATCCCTCTCTGAATATTCAAGTCTACTCTCTTTAAATATGGACTGTTTGTATTGTTAAAATATGTATGTAGGAATCTCCACACTGCAAATGAGATAAAGAGCAGTGCTAAGAGTCAGCTACCTGCTTGCACTCCTAACACTTCTCTCTCAACATTCGGACGAGCTGCTGCTTTAACATTTGAGGACTAAGTTACTAACTAGTAATGTAGTCCTCTCTAACTAGGTCCTGTTAGGTCCTACTTATGTATCCCAGGCACCTCAGCACCGTCTGAGTGTCTGTTCTCTACAGCAGACAATATAGCTTCCAAAAAATAGAGTACAATGTGAACAATGATGTTTTTAGACCTCCATGAGAGAAAAAAAGGTACAAACTATCATGAGTGTTCTGAACTTCACAAGACATCCTAGAATACTTTGTGAGGTTGTTAAAGCACAGTGGACGTGGGGAACATTGGTACAAAGTGCATCACCTGAACCGAAGTGTAGTTTGAAGGCGTGACTGAGCATGTATGGCCTTCCTGTGAGGTTTGTGTACTTTGTGCATACGATGTGCAACAAGCTGTCTAAATGTTTTATTTGCATCCCAGGGACAGTTAAGTACCACGGTGCATGTCACTTCCTTTGGCTTGGCTTGGTCTTTACCTCCTGCTGTGTTTGTTTTGACAGCTAGGGTTGACTCAGGAGCCAGTATATGTTTTAAACAAGGGCTAAGGGTGGACAGGGCACATCATGTTTGAGTGTATGCCTCTGGTAAACATTCCCATGCTGCTCTGCATTTTCTGTGCTGCTCTGAAGTCACACCCGGACGCTTCTTGCACCTCTCCGCTATCAGAGATTTACACTTTCTGGTTTTTCTGGCTCGGCATCACAGCCAGTCCACTGAGGCAGACCTGCTTGCCTTGGTGTGGAAGACTGCTTCAGCTGATGAGAACCAAGGAGAAATGAGATTTGGATCCAGGAGCCTGTTGCCTTCACAGGTCAGTTCAGCTGTGCTCGTTGGTCAGGAGAGCCTCCATGAAGAGTACAGTTCAAAGATTTTTCCTATCTTTCTGAATCAGTGAGGGCTCCTGCCAAATCTCTTGGGGGGGTTGCACTGAAAGCTAAGGTGACTTGTTCAATTGGTTAATTAAGAGCTAACTTTACCTTTATAGTTTTCTCTTTATCTACGTACTGTAGAATATTTGTGGACAGCTTTATCCAGGAGTTAATTATTAAGGTCTTCTTTTAATAAAGATATTTTGTCTCTACATTGACTCTCATTTAGTCTGCACTACGAATATCTTAAGAAGGGAAAGACCAGTTTTATTATTACTTATAAAAATCAGTAAATTCTTCACTCTATAACAATAATTAGATTTTTTGGTGCAGGAAATCCAGAATAAAGAGTACAGTGAAGTTAATGGTAGCCATACTGTCCGGATCCTTAGCTGCTCCAATTATTTTTACCGGGGTGTGCCCAAAATTCATTCAGCATGTTTGGGAGAGCACAGAGAGAATGAACTGAAGGCTCCGCAGCTTTAATGTGAGAGGTATGGGGTAATTTTCCACCATGGTTAAATCACCCAAAAAGAGGCGGGACTGTATGGAACAAAATTAATGCAACATGCACTCATATATTCAGAGGTGGACCAAATTGTCTGGCAGAGCTTGATTAATATTGTGGTAGAACGAGAGAGAAAAAAACATCTATTCGTTTTGGCCCTATTGCCTTAATGAACAATATGTCCATGATCCCAATGCCAACTGTACCTGCCTTACTGAAACACACCATTCTGAATTGGCAGGGCAATATCTACTATTTTTTAATTGTACATTATTGGACATCAATTATTCACACTTTGACATTATAAAATTGTCATAAATTCTCATCTGTGGAAATCTGAGGTCCCCGAACTGACGTTGATAGGTATCAGTTGTCCAATTAAATTTTATAGTTGTGTTAAATCTGTTGTATTTTTATTACTGCATACAAACAAGCTTTAAAGCATTCTTGTGTTACATCTTGTATAATTGTTATTTAAAATTCAAACACTCTCCTACTCTTTCATAATTTTATGGTAACTATGTATTATTAAATATGACACTTATGACAGCTTATTCTAAAATAATGCCCTAAAAATGAAGTAATAATACGCTAGGTTGATGGTTGCTAACATAGAAATCAACATCTTTAATTCGTCCAAACAAACATTCACACTTACTTTACACTTACTTCGATGCATTTGCTTTTGCAGCACTTTCCCTTCATGGAACTTGTAACGAATGCGGTATTTGTTGGATAAGTGACAATTGTCACTTCTAATATTCATTACACAAAAAACCTTTAGTACACACTTAAAAATGATGGTTCTTTAGTTATGAAAATTGTTCTTTATAAAACCCAATATGCTTGAAGAAACTTTAGCATGATTAAATGGTTCTTTGCATCAAAGAAGTGGTTCTTCACTTTGATGGAGAATGTGCTATAGATTGTTCTACTTAGGCACCATGGCTTGTTTAAATAGAAGAACCGTTTTTGGTGCCCTATAGAACCCTTCTATAAAAGGTGTTATATTTAACTATCTATTACACATTCTCCATCAATCTGAAGAACCATTTCATGATGCAAACAACATTTTATTAATCAAGCAAAGGTTTTTTGAATGTTCAGGGTTTTATAAAAACTATTTCTTTACTAAGGAACCCATCTGGAACCGCCATTTTATTGTGATACACCACAGTTACCATTAAAATGACAATGGAGTGGGAAAATGTTTGAATTTATTATTACAATTATACATTTTTGTGCACCTCATATATTGGACATTTTAACTCACATTGATCTGCTTCAAAGTAACTTTCTATTGTGCATTGTTTTCCATGTAATTACCGAAAATATTCTGTTGGAATCAGGCTGTGATATCCAGCTCTATTCTGCATCTAAATCATGCTCATCTGTGGCTTATAGAATATTGACAGATCTCAATCTATGAAGCTCTTTTGATGCTGTGAGCGTGATTATTGAGTGCCCCGTAGCACTCTTTATCGATGAATACTAATGTTACTGAAGATGTCTGGTACTCATGAAGTTTAGCCTTTTAGTCTTTGCTATGATTCTGAGCTGGTTTTTGACCTGTACATTTGACTCAGTATAGACTAGTTGCCAATTTTATTTTATTTTTTGAATACGTGATGGGGAGACAAGAAATTAATGAGAGAAAGGCCATAAACGTTAGCAGAGACCTCAGGCGTTACAGAATGTTCCTTTGTAGAAAAGCAGGATCAGCAGAAAATTGCAGACTGACTCTCAGGATCACTTTATGTCTTTGACATTTTACACTTGTACCTTTATTGATCTCTCGTTCATTTGTCATATTAGTCATACAGTTCTGTGTAGCACTGTGAGGAGATTTAATAGCATGGTTAATGTGATGCAGTTGTTATTCCTACTGCTTTTTCCTCTGCTGTGTTTTCTATTTGTTGGTCTTCTTCGTCTTCTTCTTCTTCTTCTTCTTCTTTTTCCTTCTTCAAAGCTTTGCTTTGGAAATTAAGGAAGGAAGAGTAGGCTCATTGTAGCCATTGGTCTCACTCCTTCTCTGAAATGATGTGGCAGTGCCTGGAATATAACAACAAAACCAAACAAAAAACTCATTAAAGAGGAGAAATATATTCGGGGAATAAATATTGAATCTGAGTTGGTACAGTCGTGTCAATTAACATTTATTATTATAACAAGCAGATGTTCTGGGTTCATTGCGGAGTGTTGTAAAATAAGCCTCTCATGGATAGGGTTGTTTATAGTGGCCTTAACTGTGGGCGAAGGATTTGAAATGTGCAATTATTATTATTTATCATTGTGCAATGTACAACAAAATGTGTCTTCCGCATTTAACCCATCTGTGGCGTGAACAAACTCACACACACTCTAACACACTATGTGCTGTGAACAAACACCCAGAGTGGTGTGCAATGCTCCTGCCAGTCATGGGAATCAAACCAATGCCCTTTCAGTCCTAAGCCCTCTTCTCTGACCATTAGGCGACAGGCCTTGAGTTTTTTTTTCACTCAATGTTCACTGATCTGTTTAACTCGCTATGTCATATGGTTTTCAAAAAAATACAGGCATAAGACATATATGTAAAATATCAAACAGATGTTGAGAAATATTAATTTTTTTGTGTTTTTTTTTTGTGATAAACATAATAAATATATTTTCTTTTAGTAAACATTGAACGTGAGTCACTACAAAAGGGTTAATAATGATATTCAGTCATTCCCAAGAATGTTAGCAAGATGAAGAAAATAGCATTCATAAAATTATAGTAGCTCAAAGATGCATACGCATAATCTTCATTCAAAAATAGCCAACCAAAGTGTTTTAATCACTGAGGCTACTCATTCGGAAGCTAATCAAGCCCATCACAATACATCCTTGGCAATATGTAGAGGCTTATGTTTTTGTCATAGGGTGATAGTAGTGTATCTGCCCTATTTATAAAATGAGCAAAATCCATAGGGTTTACAATGCTGTTAAAACTGAATCACTGGACATTTTGTGATGCAACGAAATAAATATCAGAAAAGCGATAATAGCAGTATTTTGAAGCTGGCATGTAGAATGTTTAAGTATCGTCCCTAATACCCATGCACTCATTTATAACTTAAAGACCTGTCGTTTTCAGACACAGGAGAGTAGTCTGTTTTTCCAAAGCAGGCCTATATTTCTTGCTGCTGTCATGAGCTTGGATAAGAACACCACCAGAGCCAGCGTGGAGGCTGATTTGCGATAAGCAGAACAGAGGCATAGGCAGACATGCAATCAGCTGTGCCAGTCAAGTTCAATCACACCCAGGTAATGGATGGCGTCTGTCTGTATTTGACCCTCTGCTCATGTAATATAATTACCTGTCCAAGAAAAGCTGACATTTACTGTACCTGCCATGCGCTTCCAGTCTATCAGACAGAGGGGAAGTTTATATGAGTCCTTCGGGGATCTGAACATGGACACTGATGCGGATTTAAATAGCAGATTAGTGTGCTGTGGATGTCTATCACTGCCACCCATCCTTATTGAAATGGAGCAGTTTGTGGCAAGAGAGTATGTCTGTCTTGGAGTTTGTAGTTGTTTGCATGATGTGTGGATTTGTCATTGTGGGTGACTTTTTTATGCTGGCAGTGCTCTCTAGTCACTTATGCCAATTAGAAACCAATGTCAGTTTTTGTTACTTGAAGCTAAGTATAAGAAACAATTTGCATTAAAACTAAATCTGGATTCTCGTTGTTTGGTATTCCAATATATATACTTATTCTTCATTCTTCATAATCTGTAAGCACTTATCCAGTTCAGGGTCATGGTGGGTCCAGAGCCTACCTGGAATCATTGGGCGCAAGGCGTGAATACACCCTGGAGGGGGCACCAGTCCTTCACAGGGCAACACACACTCACACATTCACTCACACCTATGGACCTACCAACACCTACCAACGTGTGTTTTTGGACTGTGGGAGGAAACCGGAGCACCTGGAGGAAACCCATGCGGACACGGGGAGAACACACCAAACTCCTCACAAATACTTATTTTTATGCTTCCTTTTTCTGACAGATTTTGACTGGCTAACTTTTGAATTGTCCCGCATTCACACTGTGGGATTTGGACACAGATTTATGTCCAAAATACAGTTGCAAATTACTGATTCAACCCATTTTTGTCATATTTTTCCTATAGTAAACAACTAGGTTGATACATTTCTGTACACCTCTTGTTACAATGATGTAAATACACTAGTAAAACCCAACCAGCCACATGAGGTGCTACAGGAAACACTTGGCAACACCCTAGCAACCTCAAAGCTACTCTGAGGGAATTGTCTGGGATGCCATAGCATCAGTCTAACAGCACCTTAGCAACTCAGCAAACGACTTTATGTAATTTCTTTACTTATTTTTGCACCGTTGTTGGTGTGCTGAAACAGGTTTTTTTTTAGTTGTTACAATTTTGTAGAATGTAATTTTGTGAGTATATTTTACACTTGATATGAGGCATGAAAGCATGAAAAATAGCCAGATTCTCCACTGAACTTTAAAGCTGATAGCTTCCCCTGGTGTCTGCAAACCCAGATCTGTATTTCAATCATCCAACATCCTATAGCAGTGGGTTTTACACAGTCAACACTTGCCATGGAGCATTGTGATTTAAACTTGTTCAGAGTGGCTCCTGAAGAGATTTGATATTAAAAGTATTTTTATACAGAAACTAGGTTATGATGAGTAGCACCATTCAGCCTAATTTTAGATATGGTTCTGTCTAATCCTACAAAAAATATCAGAACGTATATTTCCTTTAACAGCCGTCAGTTAATACTCTAGTGTCCTGTGTCTTTACATATTATTAGTCCTGTTTACAATTTTTTTTTTTCTGTTTGACATAGCCCCTCCGTATTAGTGTATCTACAGTAGTATGGTAGTATAATAGAAGGACTCACAGATACACCGCTGAGGTGTATATCCGCAAATATTTGAATCCCTTTGTCTAGTGTGAGTCTTCACTCAGCCATTTCTGAAAAGGAGCCCTCTCTGATTAACGAGCACCATTACTGTCTGTTAGGGAGAGAATGTGGGGGGAGATGGAGAGAGAAGGCGAGAGGGGGAGATCAGAGACAGAAGATGGCAGCTTGATAGATTAGGTCAGCTATAGTCCTTAGCACTCTTGTCACACTCCTCCTTTAGGAGACATATGGATGCACTTTCCAGACGATTTGGATTCAAACATTTCAGAGCCAGAGGCAGAGAGACTGGAGAGAAGTGATCAGTTAGGCTACATTCAGCAAGTGACATATGGAACACATGGGCACATTTCATTAGTCAGGACCGTTCACGTTTCTTTAGATATGGGGGAACATGGACAGTGTCTGTTGCTTCCAATACATCTTTATGTATTTGAATTATATAGCTGGAAAATTTTAGGTAATGCTCTTTTGAAATAACAAAATGACTGTTGCCATTTATTAAAAAGGCACATAGCAGTATTTTTAGGAACACATTTGTTTTGGATAGAAAATATATTTGTGAATACCTGCCTGCCATTCCTAATTGATTAAATCAAATAAATTAAGAAAAGCAATATATAAACATCTATTTTCTCATACTTTGAATATATTAGTTGTATTGTGTCATTTTTTGCTAACTGTAATTATATATAACACAAAAATGCATTAAAATATAATTGTACTCATAATATTTGCTAAAACTCAGATATGTTTTACTATATAGTTGTGTTTTGATAGAATAAAATGTATTATTTTATTTTATTTTAAATGATGATTTTTTTTTTATCTCTATATTTTAGTAAAAAAAAATAATAATAATTCACTATCTTGTCCTAATGAGTCACAGCTTGAACCATAATCACAGGAAAGAATTTAAAAACAGACTGGCTTTCACACAAAAAGCAAAAGCCTGTGTTCATTTGCATACACTTTCTTTGCTAATTCGTCCGTCCCTTACAGCTGTAAGAGAGTATCTGTAGGCTGTTCGTAATTAGTGCCTCTTTTAGAAAATCTACCCCTTAAACTTAAAAGAAGAGAGTAAAAATGTGAACAGGGCAAGACAAAGAGAGACTGGAGGAAGAAAAACCAGACAAAGAATTGGAAAGCTGATATATTTCAGCGAATGAGGGTCGTAGGTCTTGGTGGCTAGCTAACGTGTTATCTCCTAACTGGCTGTTAGGTCCTCATTAGTGTGTGTCTGCTCCTTAATTATTGATCAGGGATTTAGAGATAAGTCACCCAGAGGGAGAGAAACCCTCAGTCTCTCAGAAATCTGCAGCCCCTCACTGCTTTCTGAACATTTCGTGCTACATATTAGCCCATTAGCATTAAAGTGGCTAATCAATGTTTCCACTCTGCAGGACTCGCTACAGGTTTTCATCCATAATACACCAGAGATTAGAGTGGGACAAGAAAATTGAGCATGATTGTTGAATTTAGACCACTTCAGACCGCTAGAGATTGCTAACGTTTGTTATGAATTGGCTAAACATAAGGGTAGGCTTGGGTATGCACAACACTTACATCCAAGGGATTGGTTTTCAGAGGATATTGTGGAATAATATGAGGCAGATCACATGTAGAAACATCTCAGTTAGGCCTCTGGCAAACACACATCCTCATGTTTACAGACAATAAATGAATTGAAATAAAAATGAATGTCTGTTAAACAATGTTTAAAAACCAGCACATGCACCAGAGGGCCCTTGTAATCTCCTAGAGAAACTGAACGGTGCAATGAATGGGGAAAACATCATCCTCCACTTTGATACCTTCCTTTAATATCCCTGCCTATTTGGATCTGATAACCCACTTTCTCTGTTTTGTGGCAAGCTGCTGCCCTATGTGTGTGTGTTTTGTATGTGTGTGTGTGTGTGTGTGTCTACATTTTTCTCTTTGTGCTGCATTTAAAGAGGACTTCCATCTTTTTTTTTCTTTCTTATTTCTGCAGTGATTCAGTCAGAGATGTACACAGAGTCATTTAGAGTGATTTAATGTGTGATGGAATTGTGAATTATAGAGGAGCATAAGCATACTGACTCATTGAGTGGTGGGAAAATACCCATGGGTCATAATGTCTACAGAATAAACATAAAAAATATTTGTTAACTTAAACAGCCAGTAAATCTACAAGTACCCTCTGAATTTTTTGTAAAATTGTGGCAACTTTTGGAGTACTATTTTTTCTGTGGACGTACACTAAATAATATAAAGCTAAAATTTAAATTAAACTAAATTTCTAGTATGCAAGGTGGTGCAGCAGGTAGTGTCGCAGTCACACAGCTCCAGGGACCTGGAGGTTGTGGGTTCAATTCCCGCTCCGAGTGACTGTCTGTGAGGAGTGTGGTGTGTTCTCCCCGTGTCCGCATGGGTTTCCTCCGAGTGCTCCGGTTTCCTCCCACAGTCCAAAAACACATGTTGCAGGTGGATTGGCGACTCAAAAGTGACTGTAGGTGTGAGTGAATGTGAGTGTGTGTTGCCCTGTGAAGGACTGGTGCCCCCTCCAGGGTGTATCCCCGCCTTGCGCCCAATGATTCCAGGTAGGCTCTGGACCCACTGCAACCCTGAATTGGATAAGGGTTACAGATAATGAATGAATGAATGAATAAATTTCTAGTATCGTATTATATATTACCAACCATTTTATGTATTTTTTATGTTTTTTTTTGTCCCCATTTCACATCAGAACATTTAACAATTTTATAATGTAGAAATCTTATAAAGTGAGTGTTTTACACTAACCACCCTCAAGATTACACCAATCGACAAGTTATTAAATAGCACTGATGATCTTGTTTCAGTGTCACCTGGCGAAGAACAGGTTATACTCGGCAGCAAGTGAGCAGTTAGTGCTTGAAGTTGATGTACTGGAGACAAGAAAAATGGGCCAAATTAGTGAAAGTCATATTATTTTGCTCAAAGCATCTCCAAAACAGCAGGTATTGTGGGATATTCCTGATATGCAGTGTTTATTACCTATAAATCCCAAAAAAAAGAAAAGAACAATCGAAAAATCAGGTGTCCAAGCCTCCTGATTCGCATGGGGAGTGAAGGCTAACCTCTCTATTCTGATTCCCCAGAAGAGCTGCTGTAGCACAAATTGCTGAAAAAGTTTATGCTGGCTTTGATAGAAAGTTATAAGGACACTCAGTGCTCCACTGTTCATGCTTCCAAATCCCAGACTTTAAGAACTGACTGTTCACTTGCCGCCTAAAATATCTCACCCAGTAACAGAACACATTCATTCCGCATTCATTCACAATAGATAATTCATTTCACCTGCCTGTGGTTTCAACCTTGTGGAAGATCACTGTAATGCCACATAAACAGCAAAAGTAATGTGTGCAATGGTGTGCGCATATTCAACTCTGAGGGTTTGGAAAATAATACATTTATATTATATACATTTATTAAAACCTATGACAATGGACCTCCTGCACTTTTATTATTAATAAATGTTATTCTTTATTTTGCTTGTATTTAATGTCAGATTCTAAAGGACCTTTTCCCTGGTCCTATTCAAGCGAAACACATGTCTGTGAATAGCCATAAGAATCCAAATGCTTCTATTTACTGGATCATTGATTTCCTAATCATTGATTTTTCTCTTTTTTCCTCTAGGTAAGTGTTCGTGCACGATTCATATCTTTGCTCACACCAGAGGGTAAGTGGAGAAGCATTCTGCTCTTCCAGTGTACCATACATCTTTCTTTTAGGCCTCTGTGTTTCTCTTTTGCGTATTGGTTGTCTAAGCTACACTGAGAGATGAAACATGACAGAGGCTTCAGTCAAATGACCGCTGGAATTAGATTTTAATGTGAATTGTAAATCTATATTTCTTGCCAAAAATACTGCAGTTGGGTGTGTGTGTGTGTGTGTGTGTTATAGAGCCTTGTGCAAAAGTCTTAGGCACCTAGGAGCTTTATTATTTAAAATGTTTTATCTTGTAATAAGTGTAATGCTTATATAAATGTATGACTGTATAATTAGAATAAATCAAATATTACATTCAAGAACATAAATACAGTAATTGTTAATTATTGTCTTGTTGTAGTTGATGTGGGGAGCTAATGTAAAGGACAAAGTTTGTTTCTAGGTATTTTCCATCCTCATGGATTTTTTTTTTTTTAATCACTAGCTCACTCTGTTTTTTTTAACGATGAAGCATTGATTAACCAAAATAGGTACTGGATAGTAACCGCACATAATACTGGACCGTGCATATGTTTATGGGTACCTGAGAAAATGAGATTTAAAAAGATATTTAAATGGGCAGTAAACACTGTCTCAGAAACCAGTATACAGTAAACAATAATAATAGAAAATGCAATATGCCTACAACAAACTGTCAAAACTTAACAACAGTTTCAATCTGTAGTTAGTAAAATCGTCGTGACAAAATACCTGTTTGAATGGAAAAGTATGGAGGGATGTGAGAAAGCAATTAACTCAAAGCAATTATGAAAAATGCTCAAGTCACATTTCCTGACTATACTGGTATTTGTTGCCACATAGCATAAATACTGTAATCATTTCATTCATTGTCTTAAATCGCACCAGTTCAGGGTTGTGGTGGGTCCAATTGGGCCCAAGGTGGGAACACACCCTGTGGGGGCTCACACCTATGGACGCTTTTGAGTGGCCAATCCACCTACAAACATGTTATTTTGGACCTTTGGAAGAAACCCACGCAGACACAGGGAGAACACACCAATCTCCTCACAGTCACCTGGAGCAGAACTTGAACCCACAACCTCCAGGACCCTGGAGCTGTGTGACTGCGACACTACCTGCTGCACCACCGTGCCCCTTTTTATTTTACTGCAGCACTAGTGTGTGTGTGTGTGTGTGTGTGTTAGTTGTATAAGGGCTCCTGTTGTAGGCCATGTCTATACAGTTCTATGTGAGTGTATTATTATGGGCTAGCATTACTATCATTAGTTTCTTTAATTCCAGACCCCATAGCTTGCAGCAGGCTGGAATTTCCTGCTCTTATTCTGAGATTCAAAAGGGTATCATTTGCCATTTGATGCCACTGTAGCTCTTTCACTCACCATTAACCCCTGCCCCTGCCCAAATTAGTCTGAAAAGCCATGAAAGGGACCATGTGAAAATTAGAGAGGCTGGGAAAGAGTCGTGATGCTGTAGCAACAAAGCAGAACTTTAAACAGAAGTCACTGTTAGTAGGTCACTGCATAGATCCCAGTCAGAAACGGATGAAAAGTGGCATGTGAGACTATGATAAACATACATGTTAGTGAATTGAATTAAGTGTCTAGTAGTTTTGAGATTAACAGATCTAAGCCACTCTTTACAGTCTGAATGGAGGTTTTTAGAGAGGCCTGTTTACTTAGGCTCACTTTCAGTGATTACATTATGCAAGTATATATCACCGCTGTCCAAAGAAAGAAAGAAAAGGCATCTTCTCCCAAATAGTAACTTTACTTGAGAAGAAAAAAACATTTTTAACGTTCAGTGGAAGTCAATGTAAAACAAAATCGATTCCAAGTCATTTTGGATTATTTCTAAGGGTTCGTTCATTTTTAGACAACATGAAGGACACCTGCTGTGTTCAAGCAATTTATAAATAAAAATACACAAAAATACAAATACATGTCTTTTTCTTTGGAAAGCAGCAATATTCTGCTTTTGCAAAATACGTCTATTTTTCTTTGGAGGAAACCAGACATACTTTTCATCTTCTGAAGTGGTACTGGGTGATTACTACAGTCATACACAAAAGTTCGGGGCGCTCCAAGTTAAATTACATATTTTGTTGCTTCAAAGTACACATCCTTAACATGGAACACTTCAGTACATATTTGTTCAGTTCTTTTACTGAATTAAAGATTAAAAAACAAAAAGCATAATAGGTTGCGTGTGAAAAAGTCATGACCATTTATGTTTTATGTTTTCCAAAATAGAGACTAGGCCTTAAAATAGACATGTATGTATGTTTCATTCTGAAACTGCAGAGTCAGGATAAATGGGACTTTCTGCTGGCCACTGGTTTCCATGGGAACAATTCTTTGATGAAAATAAGACACAAATGAGCTACAAATCATTACAAATGAGATAAAGACACTTGTATATTAAGGTCTATTAAGTCACATTTTGATAAAATGTAGTGACCATGTATCAGCCAGTATAGGACTGGGATGTGGTGGGGATTCAGTCATCAGTTAGTCATCAGTGTTGAGCAAAATGGAGGAGAAACTAATCGCTGCTGTCAGCTTACATTCAAAGCTTTACAATCCAACTCTAAAGATCTGTAAGAGCAGCTCCCAGTGAGCCTTTTTCACATCCCTCTGTGAGGAAGAGCAGCAGTTTCCATTCATGTACGAATAAGTTTCCCGTTCACATGGAAAACCTTGATCTCTGCCAGTAAACCTGTCTATGAACTGCAGTTCGCATCAGTGGGGTTTTTTTCATGGTTCCCAAAAAATGTCTTTGCGTATACAGCCTTAGCCTTAGATGGGAAGGGGAAAAGTGTATGAGGAATGTATCAGAAATGCATTGGAAATGGCAAGCAGTGCCTGCGACACACAGTCTGGCAGAAGCTAATCCAGCATTCTGCTAGGAGCCTGTGGATCGAGGCTAAATCAGGCTTTGTATTCAGGTGAAGTAGTGGTTTGCCAAGATATCTCTCTCTGTCTCGCTGTAGCTTAAATTCTCACACTCTCTCTCTCTCTCTCACTCTCTCTCTCTCGCTCCCTGCATCTCTATGGTGACAGCAGTCATCTCAGCATAAGAAGGCTGACACCACCTGTGGTTTGAACGCTCTACTGAACTCCACATGAAAGAGCTCATGTAGTTTTGAACATGTAGTTTGAACTGGCATTGCCTTTGGCCCTGAGCCCATCTCTCAGAAAAATATTCCAGCATGCTGCATCCGCACCACCAAATTTATTTTAATCACGTTCCGTTCAGTAATTAACCATCACCAGAGTGTTTGCCAACCAGAGTCTTGCAGAAAGGGTCTGTCTGCGTTTTGTTCCTTTCCCGCGAGAAACAGCTTATTATTGATTAACCACAGAGGGTCGTTCAAGGACACGGGGCATTCTTGGTTCTTTTGACAAAGTAAATAAAAGAATGAATTATTCCTAATGTATAGCAGTGCTGAGAACAGAAGGCTTGAGTATTGATTTGAATTTTTCAGAAACATCATTATCTAGCTTCTTCTATTGTCTGTAGCTGAATTTAGAATCTCTCTCTCTCTCTTTAATATGTGATTGTTTTGACTTGTTTTGTTATATATATATATATATATTTTTTTTTTTCAGTAGTTTTTCTAACCCAGTAAACATTTAGCTGTTGATTCAACGTTGAAATAACGTAATGACTGCCGTCTAATCAACGTTCTCTTAAGGTTGAAAATGAAAGTTGAAAAGACGACTATTAGACGTATTTTGGACGTCCATTGACGTTATTAATTGGTCCCGAAATAAATTACTTGTATAAAACGCGTTTTGGACGTCCACTGACGTTATCGATTGGTCACCACTTAACTACATTATTAAGATGGATTTTGAACGTCCATGGACGTTTAAAATATGTCCTTGACAGACAGACTACTTTTAGACCTATTTTGAACGTCCAGGGACGGTCCTTGTTTACTGGGAAATGTTTAACATGTTATTCTCATACTAATGTAAGGTACGTGTTCTCTAGCAACACTTTAGTACAATATATTGTGTGTTTGTTGAGAGATTGCCAATCTCAGAGAAGCCACAGTCAAAGACATCACTAATTATCAACGTTATTAAGCTTAAAGTCTTACAGAGACTGATAAACCGCAGATTAATTAACACATGCAGTTTATACTTTTGGACACGTGCATGTGTCCAGAAATGCTTATTTTGTTCTATTACTGCCCCCTCAATATATATTTATATTAAAATATAATAATAAAAAAAGCCAGTTTAAAACTGAAAACCCAGTTTATATGCACTTAGGGGACCTTGTTGAAGCAGTGTACAGAGAAAACTAAACGTTGTATTGTGACAGTGCTGTTGGCTCTGTGCTCTTGTTGGGACTTTTTGTGGCTGCAGGCCTGTAAAGTAGTTCCTGATGTGCCCCTGGTAAAGGGAGATGATGTTATTTGTGTTACTTGGTTCAGACATTGATACTGGGCTTATGTCACTGTTGTCTTGCTTATTCGTATTACTATAGCGATGCTCTTTGGCATTCTGTAAGGTTGTTAATTGCATGTTCGGCCTGGAATGATATAGACTGAGCCGAGGGTGATAGCTCGTGTGGGTGGTGTTCTTGAATATCTGTGCACTGCAATATCTACAGACTCAAGGAGGTGGTAATTATTTTCATAAAAAAAACAACAAATGGCCTTAAAGTCTAAATCATCTAGTGACTGGTTTCTGCCATCTGTTGTAGTCAAGTCAAGTCAAGAGAGTTTTATTGTCAATTCTTCATATGTACAGGACATACAAAGGATTGAAATTACGTTACTCTCCTCTCCAAGATGCAGTAAAATTTAACAAAAATTAGACTCAATTCAACTAAACTAAGTATATAAATATATGAAAGTGAACAAACAGAAGACAAGTGCAGGACATACGATACCAGCAGCTCACTGATAGACATACATGAGACAATGGGACACTGACTGGAGACAATAACCTGATTTGGAGGTAGGATAATGGATGTACAAGGCAGTGTAAACAATAGTGCAAGATAATCGTATAACAACTACATAAAGTGAACAATAGCTATAACACACAACCCCATATCCTAAATCACTGTGATGCACTATAGACTGTGCGCTTCTAATACTGACCAAATGACCTGTTCAGGTGATTGTAGCCTGTTGCTTCCTTCCTCTCCTCTCTCAATTTGTCTCTTGAAGCATCACTCATCTATTATCTATCAGCATTCTGACAAGGTTGGAGCTGGAATGTGAAAATTGAATGAGCTTAGCAGGCGGTATAAACTGCTCTCATCCATTTTACATGACGCTACACACCAGTAATCCTGCGAGGATTGAGTGGTTGAAAATAATTAAAAAAGCCTTTAGGGAGAGGAAGGAAAAAAGGAATATGCAACACAGTTTCTGTTTTTCAATAACCACTCTCTTTCTCTTTTCTTTTTTCTTTCTTGATGAGAGATTCACCTGAGGCTCGGTATGATCCCGGGATCTTGTTAACCTTTTCGAGTGTGATCGCTAAAGCAGAACCCTTTTTAGACTTTTTTTATTTTATTTTTCCAGTGTCTGTGTTCAGGGCTGTCACGCTCTGTGCTCTCCTTCTCTCTTTTGGCTTCACTTCTTTCCTCCAGGATATAGATTCAGCCTGCTTTCCTGGTGATATCAAAAGATGTGTTAGTTATTAATTTTTTTTTCTAGCCTTATTAGCATAATCTGATAGCGCTGACTGGAAGCAGCAGTGATAGCATCATAGTTGTGCTCAATTCCTCACAATCCTGCCTCCGAGTTGGCCAACAGATTATCTATAAATGTCCAGCCCCACAGAGGCTCAGCTTAGTTGCTACGATAACTGCTGCATAATGGGAAAGAAATGTTAGAAAGAAATTATGCAAATGTTCACGCTTCTACAAACTGATTGGAGCTTTTGGAGGTTGTTCATGGGCGGCACGGTGGTGCAGCAGGTAGTGTCACAGTCACTCAGGGACCTGGAGGGTGTGGGTTCAAGTCCTATTCCAGGTGACTGTCTGTGAGGAGTTTGGTGTGTTCTCCCTGTGTCCCCGTGGGTTTCCTCCGGGTGCTCCGGTTTCCTCCCACAGTCCAAAAACACACGTTGTAGGTGGATTGGCGACTCAAAAGTGTCCATAGGTGTGAGTGTGTGAGTGTGTTGCCTTGTGAAGGACTGGCGCCCCCTCCAGGGTGTATTCCCGCCTTGCGCCCAATGATTCCAGGTAGGCTCTGGACCCACCGTGACCCTGAATTGGATAAGGGTTACAGATAATGGATGGATGGATTTGTTCATCTCCATACCAGAGTATTTTAGAGACAGAGTCAAAGTGCAACTGACCTGGCACAAGTATAAATGTTGGATTGAGGGAAGAGGCCAGATGGTATGTTCTTGATCCTTGGCTGATTTGATTTTTAAAAAATGCACGAATATATATATGGTCTGAATAAATTTGCTTTTTTTATGGTTTTATTTCCCTTCTGTCATATGAATAGCTAATGCAGGAATGGGACAGCTGCAGAGAACAGAACTCCAGAAAGTGGCAGCCCAACGCTTCATTAGATCACAAGAGCTGCATCTTCACTCTCTAATGACCTACCTAAAAATAGCCATGATTTCAGTTGCTTGCTCATGACTGTGTGTGTGTGTGTGTGTAATCAGGTTAAGCAGCACACAGCTAAATCTTTCTGTGTGTGTAGATACTGAATAATCATGAAAGAGTTGTGAAATGCTAATCATGTGGCTGGTGCTCCTGCTCTGTTAAAATCATCAACCCAAACATCCAACTGAAACAAAACAAAGTTCAGAGCTTCTTCAGTCTGTGGTAAAATTTGTTATGGCTCGCCTAACTGGAGTAAGGCCCTTGTATGACCTCTCATGACCGCTCATATACAGCTCAAAAAGTTGATTTGGCTCAGCTGGCTGAATATGTGAGTTTTTGGAGGTCTCAAATACAAAACCTGCATTTTACTGATGAAGATGTGGTTACAGTACAAGACCATTCATTCATCCTTCGGATTTCCCATAAGATATTTGTATCTAAGGAGTCCTCACACACAACTGGCATTGCCTACAGCAGAAATGTACACACACTGTCATGCTGTGTTTGAGGTTGGATCAACAGGATCCTAACCATGACCTTAGCCACTAAGATTTGACTTTTTTTGTATCAAGAGAAAAAGTGGTGTATACACGCTTAAAAATTTTGGTTCTTTAAGGGTTCTTTAGTGAAGAAAATTGTTCTATATGGAACCCTGAATACTTGATAAGTTTTAAGTGCTCATGGTTCTATATAGAATCATCATCTTTACTAAAGAACCCTTTCAGAGCCATAGGTTCTAAGTGTAGCCTTGAAAATAAGGGTAAAGTTAGCTTATTAGCTACGTTAGCTTCCCAGTAAACATTTAGTCGTTGATTCAACGTTGAAATAACGTAATGACTGCCGTCTATTCAACATTCTCTTAAGGTTGAAAATGAAAGTTGAAAAGACGTCCAAACACAGACATTGAAAAGACGACTATTAGACGTATTTTGGATGTCCATTGACGTTATTACTTGGTCCCAAAATAAATTGTATAAAACTCGTTTTGGACATCCACTGACGTTATTGATTGGTCACCACTTAACTAACTTATTAAGATGGAATTTGGACGTCCATTGACGTTTAAAATATGTCCTTGATGGACAGACTACTTTTAGACCTATTTTGAACGTCCAGGGACGTTCCTTGTTTACTGGGTTAGGTCAAATATATTATTTTGGTTAGAACATTGAATTGTTAAAGTAGATTTATAATGTGGAATGTGAATATTAACATGGGAATATTAACAGTAATATACAATATACTTTTCCTAATTGTTGCTGTTAAAAAGCTGGTGAATTTAGTATAAGTAGCACCATACTTTTAAACATTAACTAAAGATGTTTCTGTGGTTTCAGATGCAGCTTTGAGACTCCAAATTTAATGTTGACATTAGTGTGGACATTATATTAAACTGCATGCCTAAATAAGCAGATATGGCAGCTATCTTACGGTTTGATCATTGTGGTAATATTCAAATCAAGATACAAGGACTAAGTGCCAGTTGTTTTAAAAGTCTAGACTGTGCAACTGAGTAATCTTACACCCTCTAAAACACTAGTATTCCAGTCTGCAAATGTTTCTATATTTGGAGGCATTCAGCATTAAAGAGCCCTTGGACTTTAAATCCTCTTAACGCAATCTCTCACAAAGGGACAATATTTAGGCTAACCTCAGCTGCAGGAGTGTGCTTAATATCACTGCGTGCAAACCATTCTTTGTTTTCCAAATGTCAGGGAGAAATTTAATACACGCATTACAGGAGGATTTGTGTCCGTGGGGGACAGTTCGGAAGCGGATAGCATAATGTTTTCCCTTGGTTTAAATCTAATCATTGAAGTGAGGGAGAGGTAGGTATGTTTCCTGCTCTGAAATTTTGAAGCATAGATTTAAATATAATTTCCAAAGAAAGCCGCTTAAATGATTAGAATGCCACCACACTGAGATTTTATTTGCGGCACATGGGATCTCCTGTTTGCTGTTTTGTTCTTGACCTGAGGCAACCTGCAGGCAACGGCAATGGCATCAACGTCTACTAGAGGTTTCTGTCTTTTGAAGAGCAGTGTATGACATGGTGTGTGTCATATCAGCAATAGAATGTTTATATGTATTATCTGACTTTAAGACCATGGCACTCTGTATTTATTCTTAATTCCCTGTGGTAAATCATAAACTGGAACTATGTACATTTTATTTTCAGTTAAACCTGAAGGAACAGAGTTTAATCAGGAGAAATCACACTAAAACATTGTGTCTGCTGTGAGTACTATGTAAAGCCTTTAATAGTTAGTCAAATCTGATTGGATCTGGTCAAATGTGGTGGGATTTTTGGGAATTCCACTTATATTTTTCCATATACCGCCACAATATACAGATCAGAGCTATAACTCTGATCTAAATCCTAAACCTATTAACCTCAATCAGAATAAAAATAGATAAAAATAAAGTTGTTCTAAAGTTGATCAGTTTTGCCGTAAGATATCTGTATGTGACGTGTCCTAACACACAACAGGCTTTGCCTACAGCACAAGTATAAACACACTGGCCCGCTGTGTTTGAGTTTAGATCATCACATAAGATGTGGCTGTCTAAGTGAACTGCAGTGTTGATGTGTGATGGCTGAGGGATGCTTTGATGTTTTATGAGTCTGTACTGATGCCTGCTGAGAGAGCCTCAGGGCTGAACACCAGCCTCCCAGCTCAGATCAACGCAAATATTCATTACACTCATTACACCATAGTGATTATTCATTAGAGATCATTGATTATTCATGAACCTCTCCGTGGATGATGGTGATGATGATGATGATGTTGATAGACGTGTGCCTCTGGGGTTCACGTCGACTCGATAAGAGGGTCATGCACTCAAGGTGTGCGATTTCAGCAAGTAAACACTTCATTGAGTTGAAGGAGATAGGGGCTAGTTACACTTTTGTGTGTGTCTGTGTGTGTGTGTGCTCTCTTCATTGTAAGTGGTTGCTTTATTGCTACAGCCAAAGTTTGATGTGCTAAATTTGCATATACTATTGACCTTAGGTTGGTTTTATGAATACATTTAGGCTATATTTATACAGAAATTTGTATTCTGATTATTATGGAATTGGCTCATTCACACATACACTCTCTCACTTTAAACCACACCACCACCAAAAAGCTGTTACACAACACGTGATTTTAGTGATCAGATCACATTAGCTTTTCACTCAAACACACTGTGATTACGCCTAGGATTGGATGACTTAAGACATATGTTAATAACCTGTGTCAAAGCTTTTTGTGTGTTTGAGCATAGTTACCATACTAAACTACTAATTCACTTATTTCTTTGTTTCTTACGGGTGTAATCTACAAGTTATCAGTTGTCAGACACAATGTGATGTATGAATTATAACTTCATGAAGTCTTAGTTACTGTCTCACATCAGGTAATAACATCAGTTCTTCAGAAGAATGTAGCAGACTGCTGTAGCGTGTTGTTGAAGTGTGTAAAACTGCTGCTTTCCACACAGAAAACTAGGTTTTGATTGTAAGAGTCACAGCTTTTCACATCAGGCAAAGATAAGTAAAAACAGATTTGCTTAGTTGATGTGAGATGCAGTAGGTACACTCTCAGAAATAAAAGGTACGGTAGAGGTACATTATTGGTCACTAAAGGTACAATCAGTGTAAATGTGCACGGTGGCTTTACCTTTACATACATTACGTTCTCTTCTCCAGAAGGAGAGTGGAATATTTGTAGTCTTTCACTATAGGAATGTGTAAAATAAAAGAACATAAATCCTGGAGCTGAAATGCTGATATATATATATATATATATATATATAAGTGTGCTGGATATATATCCTTGAGGATGCCACCACAGTGACAGCAATAAGTTGGTACTGTGCCAGGGTATGTCTGTATATGATACTACAACATTAAAAGATGTATTAAGTAAGGCACTAACATCACATCATATCACTAAAGCTACTTTTTGGGTTTGGGTTAATAACTATATACTTGTTTCAATTACATTTTTTAAATAAGCATTTAATGTTCATAGCCGCTTATACAGTTCAGGGTTGTGGGTTCTGGAGCTGCACTGGGCACAAGGCAGGAACACTCAGGACGCCAAGTCCATCATGGACACTTTTAAAAAGCCAGTCCACTTACCAACCAGGAAACCAACACAAATAGAAGAAGAACACACAAAACTCCTCCTCTGTCACTCGAAGCTTGAACCCACAACTCCAGAACCCTGCAGATGTGTGACAGTGACCTCCTGTTGCGCCTTATTTAGTAACAACTAAGGGAATTTACATTTATTTTATTGATACAATATGGCACCGTAATTTTACTATCCACATATTACTGTACTGTATATTGCCACCAATTTTCAGTTTTCTTTGCTTATTAAATTAATGAGCCTCATTCCAGTGCAATAAAAAAAGCAATCTTAAGACATAAAAACAAAAGCAGGTAAATTTGGGGTTAGGAGAATTGTTGAAATTTGATTTGATCTAAATTTAATTGCTAAACTATCCTCTTTAACCCACCTAAATCAGCAAAGCGTTGTTCAGACCCTGCCGTGTGCTTATACTTGCGCAGTATGGAGCTATTCATATTTATTATTACATGACTGTGTAGGTGTGTGTTCTCTGGAGCTTGAAAGCAGACGACAGGAGTAGTGTATTACCATACTAAAGTTCTGGAGTCACATCTGAGAGTGAGAGAACTGTTGGAGTTGCTGTGGTATCTTTTTGATACGCACTTTGGTATGGAAATCACTGTGTATATAAGTGTGTGTGTGTGTGAGAGAGAGAGAGAGAGATGTATTTAATGTGGCAGTACAACACAACGGCTCGGATATGTTTCTTTTGTTCTTTGTTGATGACAGCTGCAGTTGTCGGCGAGAGTTTCTCAAAGTCCTGACAAAGAAATCACAGTAACTTTACCTGAGAGGTAGAATAAAGCTAATGTACCCTCTGCCATCGTTCAGTCTGTTTGAACCCTGCGCTTACTGAATAAAGACATCATTTGGGATTATTCTGGGGTTATTTTGGTACAGCTGCACATTGCTAATATCAGCGTTTCAGCTGGCAGTTTTTGACATGTATTTTACGCACTGGATATATACTGGAATTTAACTGAATGTTGTATTGTGTTTTTGTCACAGTGTGTATTCTGTGCAGTGCAGTGGCACTGTTTCTACTGAATTCGGTATTCATCAGGAATACATTTTTTACATTATTAAATAGCAGTAATGCTACTGTGTTTGTGTGTATGTGTACATCTGTGTGTGCATTGATTATAATACAGATATCATATATTTATATATAATTATTCTTCTGCATTCACTGTCTATCACTTTTTCTAATTCAGTTTCTTTCCCACTTCCCTGTATCCCTCTTTCTTTTTTTCATTTGCTGCTCCCTCTCTTTCAGTCTGGCTTCATCTCTCAACTTAATCTCTCTCTCTCTCTCTCTCTTTCTCTCTCTCTCTCTCTTTCTCTCTCTCTCTCTCTCTCTCTCTTTCTCTCTCTCTCTCTTTCTCTCTCTCTCTCTCTCTCTTTCTCTCTCTCTCTCTCTCTCTCTCTCTCTCTCTCTCTTTCTCTCTCTCTCTCTTTCTCTCTCTCTCTCTCTCTCTCTCTCTCTCTCTCTCTCTCTCTCTCTCTCGCTCTCTCTTAGTGATGTGAGTTGAACCCAAATAGGTCAATATTATGAGCAATAACATTTTTCTTGATTTATAGAAATATCATATTAATATTTGTTGCTATAATAGCATAATAGCAGGCAGTTGGGATACTGTCTGAATGAATGAGTTTAATCAACAGTAAAATAGCTGTCAGATGTCACATCACCTATAGTAAGATTCTGGTTATTTTGTTTTATTTTATAGTTATTTGTTTTAAACAGATGTGTAACACACAATAATGCAATATCTCACAGAAGACAGCAGTTGTTCGTTCTGCGTTGGTTAATCCTGCCGTTGTTTCAGATTTCATGTCGCTAGCACAAGCCTTAGTGATGAAAGCCTACACGCCCACTCAGACTGTGTCAGACTATAAGAAAAGCCTAAGGATCAGTGAGTGAAAGATGCTGCCACTGATTCAGAGCTCAGCTTTGAAGCTCGGGGATGCTTAGAGACGCTCACAGATTCTCTAGAGGATGATAGGCTTACGCTGACATGGGCTGATTTTCAGCCGGCTATTGACCAGTGGGCATCTTGTGTCTAATTAATAAAATGCAGCTAGTACTAATCTTGTTTATGCTTTAAATGTATAGTTTTGCTGTTATTGTCCTAAAGCCACTGTACATTATGTCATTTTAACATTTTATCTGTCATGTTTGGCTTGAAGTTTGGATTCTTTGATTCTTTGATTCTTTTTTACCTGGAGATATGAGTTTTATGTAGGTAAGAAATAATGGAAGTTTATGACAGTCAGTTAGCATGATGCATGACACTTTTGGGGGCCTATGATAAAAGGGCACTTGTTCTGCTGACCAAGATAAATCTGGTCCCCTTAAACTAGTCCAATACAATAATTATTCTGCATGTTACAGGTGATAATGTATAGAAAAATGGAGAAGTAAAGTGTTGCATATCTCACCACCCCAGAGGATCCTAACATTGTAACTACAACAGCAGGAATCAACAGATCACCATTTTCCCTGCTCTAATACACTTGATTAACCTAAGGGGCTTTTCCACGGCATGGTACCTACTCAACCCAGCTGAGCTCTACAATGATTTTTACCTTTCCTTTTGGCACATTCTTTACCTGGTAGCTGGAACCAGTAATTTTTTGGTCCCTGCTTCCTTGTGGGTCCATGCAAGCTGAGTAGGGACTAAACAAGTTGTTTAAACTTTGCAGAGAGCTGATTGGCCAGAGAGACTTGTCAATCATGACAAAATGTAGACATCCAGGACAAACTATCTATGTGTAAAATCTCCAAGCTACAGTAGAGATCACTGTTTTTTTTTTTTTGTTTGTTTGGTTTTTTTTTTTACCCAACTCAACTCATAAAATTACACCATGGTCTTTTGAAGAGGTTCAAACACGCCTTGGATTGGTGGCTGATGAAAGAAGCAAAGAAGAGCTGGATGGTGCAACGAGGAATCAAAGAAAAAAATTATACTGATCTGTCTGCACAATGAATAAACAACGTTAAATGTTACCACTGCTGTTCTTGTGGGTTCCAAAACATGCAGTTCCTGTTAGAGACTGTGCTTTGTGACTACACTGGCTACAGGGAACACGCCCTGGAGGGGGCGCCAGTCCTTCACAGGGCAACACAGACACACAAACATTCACTCACACACACAGACAGTTTTGAGTCGCCAATCCACCTACTGTGTGTTTTTGGATCGTTGGAGGAAACCCATGCAGACACAGGGAGAACACACCAAACTCCTCACAGACAGTCACCTGGAGGAAACCCACGCAGACACAGGGAGAACACACCACACTCCTCACAGACAGTCACCCGGAGGAAACCCACACAGACACAAGGAGAACACACCACACTCCTCACAGACAGTCATCTGGAGTGGGACTCAAACCCACAACAACTTGTCCCTGGAGCTGTGTGACTGAAATTGTTGTAAATGGGAAACACTAACTAATGGTCATGAACATAGCTATTTTATTTACTGTCCAAACCACTAGTGTCTTTTGAGTTTCTCCTGTGTTTTAGGTATGGCAAAAGAAATAGAATTTACATTTCAAAATGAATTCACTTTTAAACGCACTTCTAAATAACTTGTTTCAAACTCCCTGTGCCACAGGGACATGATTCAAGATTTTAGTAACCCACCATTTTTGGAGGTGTGGTGCCACCCCTATCCTGTGGTCAGTGGTCCAGTCTGGAATGAGTCCTCGTAGCCTGGTGTTTAGTGTTTCATGAGCTTTGCTTCAGTGTGGCTCGTTCAGTTCTGCAGCTTACTCCCTCACCACCAATAGAGACAGATCTCTTATTAGCAGCGCAGCCTTCAGTGAAGAGGAGGCTCAGGAGTGCCTGATTCACCCTGCTGCTCTATGCTTTACTGGAACAGCTTTCATTGCTACCTACCGTACTGATATTTATTGGAGCTCTCTAGTGCTGGCATTGACATAGTTTCTGGAGCTGTCTGGCACCTGTGCTGATAACATAGAGTAAGTGAGCTGTCTGTCTCCACTGCTCTTCTACTGTCCTCGTCTGTTTCTTTTTTTTTCCTCTGAGAAACACAATACAATACAATCATCAGCAA
Source organism: Hoplias malabaricus (assembly GCF_029633855.1). NCBI lineage: Eukaryota > Metazoa > Chordata > Actinopteri > Characiformes > Erythrinidae > Hoplias > Hoplias malabaricus. The sequence continues at coordinate 35,405,731 of NC_089806.1, read as the reverse complement.
GAGCACACCACATTCAGAACGTAACAAAAGCTGGAGGATTGTGTGGAAAACCTCATTTGCAAAGTCCTTGTTGGAATGAATAGAAGGGATTCTTAACTGTGTCTGTGTTTGGGCAGACAAATGAAGGGCACTGAAGGTTAAATGTGTTTCATGTGCTTACAAGATTCTGATCTCATTTCAAGGGCATGTACATTAGTGACTAAAACGGTCTGTACTTGTTTCTGTTACTTATACTGTGTAAAACCCAATTTCTCTCAGGTACAAACAGTCTTTCTGACTAAATGGTTAGTCATGGAAATCCTGAGGTAAGCAACTGAGTCATGACATCCGTAATTGTAGAGAATAGAGGTAGACGTGTTTATACAATTCTTCGATTAATCTACGATACGCTTTGAAACTCAGTAGTAAATTAGGAAAATCTACTACTTGCAAATAATTGTTTCAGACATTACTCATTCCCATAAAGTCTACTGACGTATGACTGAGCTAAAACAAAAGACATGTTTATACCCCTTTATACAACTTTATACTCCACCACAGGGCACTGTAAAGACTCATTTATACCGCCTTTAAATACGTAAATTAATACGTCAGTTTCAAACATTGTAACCGTCACAACAATAACACGTGTGATTGAAACCCCCAGGGGTTTCCTTTGGCATTGCACAGTTCTGTCTGTATCCGTAATCCGCACAAATACGACAATTTACGCAGAGTATGGACAGAACACTATGCATATCAGTATTCATATATGTTCAGCATAAATGAGCCTTAAAACTTATGCCTTCATTGAGACTGTGGCCTGTTTAGCAAAGTAGAACAGAGGCCCAGATAACATCAGTTAGAGAGCAGTTTTCTGGGGCTGGGCTCAGCTGCCTTAGTTCTCGCCTTGACCCGAAACACGTTAAAAATATTTCTGAATAGAAATGCACTGTTACAGACTGGTGGATGTTACTTATTCCAAATGGAGAAAGCTACCATATGCATAAGCATGGAATTTCTAGTAGACCACTGTCATCTGTCTTTATAATAATTCTCTAATAAAGCACCTGAGAACTACATGAACAAATTTTGTTATTTTGTACTTGAGCTTAATTTATTTTCTTCTTCATAAACTGTAGTCTAGGACTAGGAGTGTTTAGCTCATAGCATGGACTGTATTTTCTATAAGGATGTATCTGGAATCACAAATGTGTCCATGTTTTACTAAGTACACGGTTTTGCTAAATACGCTTTGGATGTTTGTCATTGTATTGTTAATAAATCACTTTTTACCTCGTCTCCGTCACTACAATCCTGAGCATTCACAAAACCAGGCCTGGATATTCATAGAAGACACAGGATAAAGGAAGGACACTGAACTGAACTTTTTCCTGTTAGAGCACAGTAAAAAGTAGCATCAAAAACCCCACAAGGATTCTTAGATCCAACTGTTTTAAAGACTATGGAATGACAGTAAATGCTTAGTGATCTTCCATACATATAGGGTTCATTTTAATCCAACCAAAATTGACACATATTAACAGACCCTTTATATCTTTTAAGAGTGTTTTAAAAACTTTTTAATGTCCTCTTCTTTTATGTCACTATTAGAATGCCAATATCATGAAAATAACTAAAACATACAGGGGTTGGACAATGAAAGTGAAACACCTGGTTTTAGACCACAATAATTTATTAGTATGGTTTAGGGCCTCCTTTTGCGGCCAATACAGCGTCAGTTCGTCTTGGGAATGACATATACATGTCCTGCACAGTGGTCAGAGGGATTTGAAGCCATTCTTCTTGCAGGATAGTGGCCAGGTCACCTACGTGATGCTGGTGGAGGAAAACGTTTCCTGACTCGCTCCTCCAAAACACCCCAAAGTGGCTCAATAATATTTAGATCTGGTGACTGTGCAGGCCATGGGAGATGTTCAACTTCACTTTCATGTTCATCAAACCAATCTTTCACCAGTCTTGCTGTGTGTATTGGTGCATTTTCGTCCTGATACACGGCACCGCCTTCAGGATACAATGTTTGAACCATTGGATGCACATGGTTTTACTGGTGCAATGTGCAATTAATGAAGATTGGCCACCAGGCTGCTCCAATTTAGCCATGAAACCTCCCACACTAAAATGACAGGTGTTTCAGTTTCATTGTCCAACCACTGCTTTAATTTACATTTTAATAGTTTATAGATCAGACCCCTTTTTCAGAACCACGGAATGCTGTTTCTCAACAATAACCCTCACTGTTGCAGCCTGGACCAAAAAAGCTGACTCTTGTGTTTAGTTGTTTATAGGATGGACTATAAGTTGTTTAACCTAAAAGCTAATACACTGACGCTTGCTTGTTTGAGGGCTAATCACTGTGAGAGTGAAGGCAGAGGTGAAAAGATCATGTGTGTATCCTTCAGAGCACAGTGGAAAACAGCTGGTGGGTTGGTCCTGGAAGGCTCTCCTGAGCTGCTGTCTGTGAGAACAGTGAATTAATCAGTCCACGTGTGTTTACATTAGTAAAACCTGCACGCCTTCCCGACTGTCAAAACCACGGATTATATTAGCACATCACAGACATGTGACATGTCAACTTTCAACAGGAGGTAATCAGGGGCAGAGAATACATGCGTGTGTGTGGCTGCTCGTATCTGACATTACACAGAGATGCATGTTGATTTTTCTGTCTTTCCAGCCACCCTTTACTTTGGATATATTGATCCTTCCAAAAGGCCAGTGAAGGGCTTGGAAGAGAAGAGCATACAGATAAGAATTAAGAGAAGGAGAGACAGTGGGAAAGAGGGGAATATGTAAACACAAGCTGCTTTTGAATTTATGTACCAGAATAAAATGTATTAATGCATAATACCAGGATTGCATCTTTATTCATGTTATTAGAAACACACACACACACACATGCACACAGAGCGAGCATGTGACCTGGGAGTATATAAAACTTAAATATAAGCTTACATTGTGCTCTTTGTGTAATACCCCCTCTATAAATCAGGACAAATTATCTAGGCCAAGTAATAAGCACTAAAACCCCATAAAATGATATAATATACAGAGGTGGATTAATTAAGTATATAAGTAGGGCAGTCAGTGTTTAAAAGGTCTTGTAAATGTATGGCTCATAATATTAATATAAGCACTATAATGCAGTGATAGTGCAGTGAGTGGCACTGCCTACATGTACTTTTTAAAAATATCTTAAACCAAAAGGATATTCATTTTTGTTCAGGAAAAGAGAAGAAAACACAGATCAGAAATAATATTAAATATTTCAATACTAAATAATATTTCAATATTTTCTGTGTCTGTCTTTTGCTTTACTATAGCTTCTGTTCATTTGTGGGAGACTTTCATTCAGTTTCTCAAAGACATCTGTAGGGATGCAGAGATGAGGTCAGTAACGCTCAAAGGCATGTGCCAAAGAAAGGGGTATAAATCCCTCTATGCTCGCACGTAGAAATGCAGAACTATGTTTTCTGAATTATGAGGCAGTATTCAATAGTCCTGAGGTTTTTTTTTTTTTTTGTGATCCAGAACTAATGGTTGTTACTGCAACATGACACATACACACACACATGCACACCCTATAATAGACATTATTCTGCTGTAATAACAGTGAGACATTTATTCATTCATTCAAAACAAAACAGGAACTCAGGACCTGCTTTAGGTGAACAAAGAAATACGTAATACATTTAAAAGCAATGTTCATGATTTTAATGAAAAAACAATTTTCCTGGCCATTTGCTGCTCTCCAAACTGTTTACATGCTCAAAAGTGGTCAAATGTGTTTACAAACTCCCAGTGTCTGTAAATGGGTAAAAAAATGTCTTGGTCTGGTATGCTAGGCTTTCTCTTTTTCTGTTAATGGCAGAAAAATGGCATTTTGGAGGGTTTTAGACAACAAATAGACCTCCAAACATTGAAAAGCATGAATGGAGGGGAGAATATTGCTCTATTCCTGCTCCGTAGATGGGTAATATTAACTTATTTTTACTGTAAATGAATATGACTCTAATTCAAGAAAGCGATAACTGAATCAATGTAAACACAGACCGAATGTACTACAAAACTAAACAACTCAAGTTACAAATGAGTTTCTGTGGTAATTCAAACAGTGTATAAAACGTACAAGTTAAACTCCAGCCAGGTACAAACAACAGTTGTTTTATTTTCCTCAAACATAGTGTTTCACTTTAAAGGATGTGGAGCTTCTGAACGTAAACAAACCAAAGAACTGCATTTTCCCACAACTGTAGATGTTGCCTTTAATTTAGTTACATGGCATTTGTACATCATTTCCATGTAGAAGAATTATCACATAAAGACACATTTACTTTTTAATTTCCATACTTCTGACTCTAGTTATGATAATATATGGAAATTACTAATCATTTGGTTTGAAAGTGATAAAATGAAGTTGTAATTCCAATAAGGTACATTCATTGTGAACTGCACATTACACACATTGCTTAACTACATACATGCAACCCTATGTGAATATCTGTGAAGTCTTGCACCTTCTCTACCGCTCCATGGCAGCACTGGCAGAGTAAAGACATTACTCAAGTGTCCCCCCACCCCCCACCCTTCTCCCATCTTGTCTCAGAGTGGAGAAATGTAGATTAGCATAGCAGAACAGATGGCTCTGTCACTCTGATGTGTGTCCATAGATAGATGACCACCTGGACTCAGGTGTCCTCACCAAGATGCTTCGTTCACTGAAGCAAAGACCAGGCAGTCTGTGAGAGGGACTCCTACCACAACAGCCTGCTTTTCTCAAAGACAGTTCATCACACTATAGTACCGAGCTTGAGTCATTTCCCATGACAAGCTAAAGTATTGGAATTATGAGCCAAATTCAGCATGTCAATGATGTTTTAAGAAATGTACGCCTACCTGTTGGTAGACGTTGGGCATCTTTTTACTTTACTTCACGTTGAACAGTAAAAACAACATCAGGCTACATTAGACCCACCCTGTTAATGAAATTCCCTTCATCTTGTGACAAAATATTCTTCACATTTTTCCCTTCACTTAATATTCATTCATTATCTGTAAGCGCTTATCCAGTTCAGGGTCGCGGTACGGTCCGGAGCCTACCCAGAATCATGGGGCGCAAGGCAGGAACACAGCTTGGAGGAGGCGCCAGTCCTTCACAGGGCGACACACACTCACACTCTGGGGAGGGGTAATATTATGGTTAAAAACATAACAATAGTGCATAGTGATGTAATCAATGTAACAATTACTTTGATCTTTCAAATGATACATTGTTAACCTACTATACTCCTTCCTGTTCTTTGTGTCTGCAGATATTTTGGCACTACCCGCCATGGCCTTCTCCTATGCTGCACCCAAAATTTTGAACACACTTCCTCACATAGCCGTGTACAGATTATATTATTATATTATAGAATACAAAACTGCTCCTCATTTTTTGTTCTGGCTTACTCACTTTTTTTGTGATCAACTTTTTATCATTTTCCATATATTTAACAACCGGGAATTGCATCCAATTTTGATGTTTGTCGCTGTTGTTGATTATATTCATGTTAAATGTAATGCACAAATAAATACATAAATAAATAACATTTAGGGCGGCACAGTGATGTATTTACACAGCTCCAGGTACCTGGACTGTCTATGAGGAGTTTGTTGTGTTCTCCCTGTGTCTGCGTGGGTTTCCTCCGGGTGCTTCGGTTTCCTCCCACGGTCCAAAAACACACATTGGTAGGTGGATTGGAGACGCAAAAGTGTCCGTAGGTGTGAGTGTGTGAGTGTGTGTCGCACTGTGAAAGACTGGCGCCCCCTCCAGGGCGTGTTCCTGCCTTGCGGGCAGTGCTCCGGACCCACCGCGACCCTGAAATGGATAAGCTGTTACAGACAATGAATGAATGAAAAATGATTAAATAAAATGTAATAGTCATAGCATATATCAGCCATGAACATAACGGGTATTAGTGCTGTAGCCCGATGGACATATGTCTGAAATAAGATTTAGTAAATGTGACTTGAATGTGGATATTTAGTCCAGCCATTTTGGCTCTCGATCTGATTTTTGGTCTGTCTCTTCCATGTGTATATTTGATGACAGCGGGTTGTGCTGAATGTTGAATGAACCATTGCTTTTCTGTAGCATTCTTTGAGGCACTGCCAGATCTACTTTATACTATTAAATGAGGTCTTGCCAAGGAATGAGAATGCATGCTGAATTTTCCATTCTTTCCATGGAAAAGTTTGGCTCCTGCAGTCTGTCATTATCTCTGATCTGCGGTGTGCTTCTGGCTGACAGAGAAGCCGGTCTGAGACAGGAGGAGACAAATGTCATTTCAGTTCCTCTTAACCATAAATGGCTTAATCCTCGACCTTGTAGAGGTGCACCCACTTGCATCCAGCAACAGCTCAGCTGCAGGCCTTAGACTCTGCGCATGTAGCAACCCGTCTGTAAATTACTGGGGAGAGATGATCAAATTACAGGGTGGTGGTTTGGGCTGTTTTAAATTGATAAGAAGAAATTTTCATCGCTGCCATATTTCTGGCAGCTGTGCTGGTCTGAAATGCCCAAAAGGCTGTTGGCAGAGTGAAGAATGTAGCAGCCTCCGTCTCCATCTTACTGTACTCTGTACTTCATTTATACAACAGCACAGAAAACTATTAACCGCTTGTCGTAAAATGTGAATGACTGATTTAATACACTAGACAGGCCTGTGAATGCTATTTCTGCTGAAAATACACCAGAGACTTCTCCTCTATACCGTTAAACACAGCCCTTTCTCGCAAACCAGTTTTAATAGACCTATCATTGGAGTAAACGATCAGTTTTACATTTGACTGCTGTGGAAATAGTTTTATAGGGTATTTGGTAAATGGCCAGCAGTTACACAGCATGGTCTACACTTTCTTAACATTTATTGTGACACTGATTTGAAAAGTTAACTGTATATAAATGTACCATCTAAAAAAATAACTTCATAATTTCAGATCGTCTTAAAAGTTTGATGTTTCTTCGGCTATTTTTAAGAATAAATATATTCATGATCTAAATAATGATATACGTTTAGATACAAATACACACACCTTGTATCTACACTCCTTGTTTATATGATCAGCTCCACTTACCGTATAAAAGCACACTGTAGTCTATCTGTTTGTCTGTATACATTGTTTGTTCCCTTTCACCCTGTTCTTCAAAGCACAGGACCCCCATAAGACAACCACAATGCAAGTAAGACATGGCTGGAGGATCAAGCTCAGCGCTGCAGTGACACTGACCTGGAGGTGGTGCAGTGTTAGTGTGTGTTGCGCTGGTACAGGTGGATCAGACACAACAGTGCTGCTGGAGTTTTTAAACCCCTCAGTGTCTCTGCTGGACTGAGAATGGTCCACCAACCAAAAACACCCAACCGACAGCGTCTTATGTTCACTGATGAAGGATTAGAGGATCGCCAACACACACTAACACATCACCAACACGTCACTGTCACAGCAGCAATGAGAATGATCCACCACCCAACTCATACCTGCTCTGTGGAGGTCCAGACCATTGAAGAGCGGTGTGAATGGGAATAAAGAAACAGGTGGACTCCTGTATGTTCAGTGATGCTGTTCCTAATAAAGTGACCTGTGTGTGTATATTCAAAGTATATTGCAAAATAAGACAGAAAATTAACTCTGCCTCGACACTGAACTTGGACTCATCCTTAAAACCCTCAGAAGTCAACCTGAATAATGAATAAAAAACATGGTCTAACAGCAGTTAACTATTTAGTCATCATGTCCCGTGGATGTTCTTTTTTCCTTCTTCACTGAGTCTTATCATTAAAACTCTTTCTATTCATTTAATTGTCATTACTAAAATACCAGGTATGTGGCCCTTGGCCATGGGGTAGATTCTAGAGCCATTTATTACAGTAAACCTCGCAGTCATCCATTGATAGACCTTTGATCTTAATTACTTTAATTACTCAGCTCTAATTGCCTTCTTTCAAATAGGAAAAATAAATGCTTGACATTTGTTCATGGGGTAATTTGACAGTGCCATAAAATTACAATTTTGTATCATAAATGTCAAGTGACTCATCACTGTACATACTGTATGTGTTTGCAGATGAAGCTGCATAAATCCCCACCTTCAAATGCCAGCAATTACTTTACAGCACTGATGTGAACATTGGGATTTCTGTAGAAGTGACATACACTAGTTAGTTACATCCAGAAAGCAGTAAATATTGTTGGTGTTATGTAAGTTTTATGTCGTTCAATCGTTCATTCAGCCATTGGTTTCGATAACTCCTTTATCTTGAACAGTGCACCCCACACGCATACATTCACAGACAGTTTGAACCCACAACCCCAGGACCCTACAGCTGTGTGACAGCGACAGTGCCATGTGCCACCCTTCTTTTTCAGGTTTGTAGTTATTAACCAGACTTTTGTTGTTTTCTTCTAAAACGTATTCAGATTTTAGATTTCATCAACATCCACCAGCTTGTAGTGCAAGTTTTTGTATGTTTGCTTTTCATTTTTAATATTTTAATAGTTTAATGTAAACATGATGAATTCTCTGTTTGAGCTTGTGTCAGTGTGGAATTTGTGTGTAAGCGAGGTTTTGGGAGATTTTAGATTCTGTTTAATTACTTATTCTCTTTGTAAATTTCAGTGTCTTATCTCAGCAAGGCAAAGGAATCAAAGAATGCTTTTGGCTAAATCAGTCTGTACCCAACTTTTTGAACAAAGTAGAAAGGCGTCAGTAAGAGAATATGACTCAGAGTATTAGGGCACACTCGTGAAAACCGAAATGTAATCTATATGTGGTAGAGCTATATGTTTACAGTTAACTTTACTAATTGTCATAACACTTCACATTCTGACCATTTAAAATTCAGAGTTTGTGGCCCAAGTGGCCACTTGCCTTGGAGATGTTGTATTTCTTTTTTAATCTAAATAATTCATATATAGTTATGCAACATGTTCTGGCAACCAAGCATTTTACTGTGCAAACTCATGGGCTCCTTCTCACTACCAAGAACACAAAGAATGGACTAGGGATCTCTAGAAGAACGTTCTTGAGAAATCACCTCACAAGAGCATATTCGTGATGCCTAAGTGAATGATGGGATTTTCAGGTCGTTCTCATTGGCAAGACAGGAACTGATGCGTGTGCAAGAACACGAGAGCAAAGAAACACACAAGAACACATATTGAGGAACAGCCTCAGCTGGTGCTGGTTTAGGTTTATTCTGTGTTTTCTTGTTTTTCTTCTCTTTAAAGAAAGTGTGTTACTTTTAACATAATATTTGCTCAGCAAAGACAAACCTGAAAGTTTATGTATTTATTTATCATTCATTATCTGTAAGCGCTTATCCGGTTCAGGGTCGCGGTGGGTCCAGAGCCTACCTGGAATCATTGGACGCAAGGCAGGAACACACCCTGGAGGGGGCACCAGTCCTTCACAGGGCAACACACACGGACACTTTTGAGTCACCAATCCACCTACCAACGTGTGTTTTTGGACTGTGGGAGGAAACCGGAGCACCCGGAGGAAACCCACGTGGACACAAAGAGAACACACCACACTCCTCACAGACAGTCACCCGGAGCGGGAATCGAACCCACAACCTCCAGGCCCCTGGAGCTGTGTGACTGCGACACTACCTGCTGCGCCACCGTGACACCCTATTTATTTATTTTTGTTTTGATAATTGCATCAGTTTTCTGAAGTCGTCAGTGCCAGCATTCTTGGCCTTGAATTATGTACACAAATTTATCTGGCTTGGTGACCCAGGTGGTCTGTTTATTTATGTTTTCTTTTTTTTTTCTTTTTTTTTTTTTTTCTTCCTAATATAACACTTTTCATTGCTAATTTGTAAAGAGGCTAAAGGTAGGACTAAAGAGCAGCCGGGTATTTTTGTCTAATATTGAGCACTTAGAGTCTTTTAATGTTATCAGCACAAATATGTTGTTAATCTAACATGTCATCACACATTTTCTTTTATTTTGCAATTTTAATATTCCCAAAATGAGTTTAGCAATTCTAAATTGTCTCCTGGTGTACTATCATTCATTCATTGTCTGTATCAGCTTATCCAGTTCAGGGTCACGGTGGGTTCGGAGCCGAATCACTTGGGCGCAAGGCAGGAACACACCTTAGAGGGGGCACCAATCCTTCACAGGGTGACACACACTCACACATTCACTCACACCTGTGGACACTTTTGAGTCGCCAATCCACCAATTGGCCCGTGGGCGGACACCTCACAGACAGTCACCGGAGCCGGACGCGAACCCCCCAACCCCAGATCCCTGGAGCTGTGTGACAGCGACACTACCTCCTGCACCACTGTGCCGCCCTGGTGTAGTATCAGGGAGAAATAATCATTTATTTGACATAGTGAAGTACCAAGCACCTTAAATGTGTGAACAACCAAAAACAAAACTTGCAACAGTAAGTACAGGAATATATCATTTCATATCATATCAGCAGCTCTTTGCCAGGTTTAATAGCTTCATTAACAACAGTAAAATGACTATGCTGAGCCTTTTAGAGCAGCATTCTGTGAAGCCCATTTAGAGAACTGGAGATATGTCCGGAAACAATCGTATGTGTGTGTGTGTGTGAGAGAGAGAGAGAGAAAGAGAGAGAGACATTATGCTCTTGGTAATCCACATATCCTTAACTATAGTTGTTTCTGGCTCATGTTTACTCATGTGTGTTCAGTGTAGAACAAAATGCCTAGGTTTATACGAGTTTAAACAGCTATGTCTTTTAAAATCTGTACCTCTCTTAATCTCTTGCTTTATTACACCCTGTGGTCTAATTAATCATTTTTCCTTCACACATTACATTTCACACAACAAAGCACAGCACACTCAGACAACCTCTTCTGAGGCTCTGCTTTGATTTACATCATTGGTTTCACTTCAGTTTGTGTGTAGCAGAAGTGCTGACTCTATAAGCAGACTGTTGGAGGTGTGGGTGTGTGTGTGTGTCTGTCAGTGCTGCTGCCAGCCTGTTTGTTTTCTTTCTGAATTACGATGCCGCTGCAGATTAATGGAAATCTGTGTCTCCTCGAGGTCCCCCAATATAAACTCAATTAGTCTAGCCATCCATCCTGCCTCTGTGGGTCAGAGTGTAGACACAGCCTTGAGAGAACCGTGTTGCATCCTGCTTGGAACTGTGCTTCTGAAATAGAAGAGCGTGAAGGTCACCTTTCACATGTGTGACATTTGCATTTGCTTTGCTGGTGACAGTCATGTGACAGACCACATAGAAATGCAAAAGGAAATGTAATTAACTAATATTACTGGTTCTTTCAGAACATATATTTTGCATTTCTATGTGGTCTGTACCTTTATATAGGACCAGCACAGACCAGGTGTGGTTTGGATGGTGAATCATTCTCAGCTCTGTGTTTGTGTAGGATGTGCTGGTACGAATGGATCAGACACAGTAGTGCTGCTAGAGTTTTTAAAACCCTCAGTGTCTACGCTGGACTGAGAATAGTCCACCAACCAAAAACATCCAGCCAACAGCGTCCTGTGGGCCACTGATGGAGGATTACGTCTACAAGGTGGACCAGCAAGGTAGATGTGTTTAACAGAGTGGACAGTGAGTGAGTGGACACAGTATAAAAGTTGTAAAGCAGATTTTGAAGGAAGTTGGCAAACTTTGAGCAGGTTCTCACACACTAGGGCAACATTAGTATGAGGTGTGCGGTGTTGTTCTGCAGGCTTCACGGGCTGTGGGCTGAGTTAGAGGAGTGTGGAAGAGCTGTAGGACTTTCTGCAACCACACATTTATCCTCACACCACACTCAAATCTGAATGAATAATGTATGTGTGCACACTGATGCAACACACACACACAGGGCTTAGTCCTCTCATTTTCTGCTTCTCTGCATTCTAGTTCACGAGTGCTTGGCTTTTACATTTGTTGCTCTCAAAGGTCAAAATTAGTCTGTGTGCATGTGCCTTTAAAAATTTTACAGTTAAAAATTGTGTCCATATACAGTGCATATAAAACTTAATTAACGATTCAACATTAATGTGTTATAGTGGAGCTGGGCGATATGAGCACAAATCAATATCATGATTAATTGTACATTTTACCACGATTCTGATTAATGAACGATTATTTTGTTTTTGTATAAAGCTGCGATATTTTGTCTAATGTCGCTGGGAGCTTGTTCCTCTCTTGTTCTTGAGCACTGTTTATATTTGGTGTGTGATTGTGCTTTGGGCACTGAAACTGTTTTTTCTCAGTGTTTACATTTGACTTCTTTTTGTTCAGTGTCATCTTAGTTAGTCAAAACACACATGTCCAAACCACAGACGCTGTGTTTGTATGAGCTGCTCGAGTTGCTCGTTTGGCCTCAGCGTTTAGGTTGCTTCCATGTGGCAGATAGGGGCAGAATCATGTAACTACTGTTTGTTAATGTGGTTTTAAAGGTAGATCTATCTATCTATCTATCTATCTATCTATCTATCTATCTATCTATCTGTACATCTTTACACTTATACAGCGCGTTTTTAGACACCCAAGGACGCTTTACAATCCACACTGCTCAGAACACTCAATCCACACACACACTGGCGAGAAGTGGCAGCCAAACGCGCACAGTGTACTCTCAACCAGGAACGACCGTCCACCTGGAGGACTGCATCGGGCACTAGGGTTTCACCCAGGACAGAGCACCAATCCATATCTGGGCACACACACATTCACTCACACATACAGACATTCATTGACATACACACTCATTCACTCACACACCAGGAAATTTTATTAGAGAAGCCAGTTCACCTACCCTCTGTGGGAGGAAACCCACGCAGACACAGGGAGAACATGGAAACTCCACCCAGATGGGACTTGAACCCAAGATCTCAGCACTGAGAGGCAAATGCGCTCACAACTAAGCCACCGTGCCACCCAAACTTAGTTACATAAACACATAGTGGGGAAATTACAGAATAAAAATAATCTATATAATAGATATAGACAAGATTATGTTGATTGATTAGTTTTCAATTAATTGCCCAGCCCTATGTTATAGTGATATAAAAGTTCTCTTTTTAACCTACTCCAAAGGACTGGCCCAATGCGACTGCACACTGATCACATCTATTACATATAAACCCTAACCTTACTCAGCTTTCCATTACTGCGTCTTGCTTTGTCTATATCTCTCACCTCTTTGCAGCAGCTGCAGAAGCCATAGAAGTTTTAAGAGACCTTTTAGACAGAAAGGCCTTAAAGGTGAAACACACTTTACTATAATGAGCTTGAATTGAATGTAGCCCTTTAAAAAATAGCTATCCTATTCTTTTTGCTTCATTTGTTTCTCTTCATGTAAGGCTTCTACTCCCTTCTCCATAGAGTTTTCACACATGTTCTTTGTATTTTGATCCTTGTACACTTACGCTGTACAGCACGCCTAGGACTCATCATCTTTGGCCATGACTTTCATACAATTAGTGTCAGAACTCTCTTATTTCACCCAATTCCATATTTAGCTTTAAAGAGGACCAAAATATTCTCACAATTCAGAGGTGTGAAAGTAAGAAAATAATTTGGTAGAGAGATATGGGTTCACTATTTGGCAAACAACAGATCACACATTATTGAATGTGTACATGCTACAGCATCAGATTTAGTGCATTCCCAATACGTTTTAAAACATGCTACTTTCTTGAATACATACATTCTAGAACGTCTACATTCTGAAGCATACACTCTTATAGAAAGTCTGCGTTCTAGAACATATTATATACAAGGAAATATTCATTCATTCATTCATTATCTGCGCTTATAAGCGCTTATCCAGTTCGGGGTCGCGGTGGGTCCAGAGCCTACCTGGAATCATTGGGCACAAGGCGGGAATACACCCTGGAGGGGGCGCCAGTCCTTCACAGGGCATGGAAATATTACATTCTGGAATATATTACATTAATTAGGACATACTAAAGCATGGGACACTGACATTCTTAAGCAATTATACACAAGTTATCAGTACAGCAGGGTCAATATCTCTCATAAGCCTGTAGTACAGTACAAACCTTTAGTGTATTATTGCAATTATAACACGGTTATCACACTACCACAAGGTAAATTAGTTCCATTCCATCAGGCATCCCCCTGCAATGTTAACTTATATGTGTGTAGGGCAGAGTAATACCTGAAGCTCTATGGTCAGACTGCTATTGTCATGCTGTATTGGCACTTCTAGAACATCTAGAAGAACAACATTGCGGGGTCAGAACTAACTGTGGTATAATATACAATATTACATTCATTTCTAAAACACTCTTTATCTTAGAGAGAGAGACAGGGCCAGTTTTATGTACAAGCTCAAATTCAGCTCAAAATGTACCTTGATGCACCTGCAATACATAGATAATAAAGGCCAGCAAACCATAACACAGTCCTAACAGAGGACATTATTAATCAACATGACTTTACGGTAAATAATCATCAAAAGATAACAAATTATTAGTAAATATGGGAATTAACCAATCATCTAATATTTCCTCCCTGTGTTTATATATGATACTCATTTACTGCACATTTTTGCACATATCACATGAACACAATGCGTCTGAGACTAGTGCAAAGGGCTTAGTACATCAGGCTCAGAGACTGAGACACCGAAAAAGAAAAGGCCTTTACAGGACTGATTTGTGTCAGGTCCTAGTCACTCTCTGACGCTGCACCAGCCTGCAGCCCCATACAGTTCATGCATTTAAATAACAATATTATTGTAATGTTGAACAACATATTTCTGACCCTGAATAATTGGCCAGTGTGAATAATCAGGGAATGTGCCATATGCCTGTCAGGCAGAATATTGGCGAGTTTAGTGACAGAGTGCAGAACACTTCTGATCAGCATACATCTTAAATATTTATTACATCTCTCCATTCCTCCGTCATTTCCCCCTCCTTCTCTCACACAAAAGGAGAAAAACAGAGAAAGCCCTTGAGGCATACCCGCGGATATAGGCAATGTTGTACTAGAAATGGGTTGAATTCTATTATCAGTGATTTGTGTGTGGGTGTGTGTGTGTGTGAACTGTTCCTTGGTGATTTTTTCTATGAATGATTGTTGCTGAATTTGTGTGTGTGTTATTGAGAAAGTGAGAAATGCATCTCCCAGCTGACATGTTAAACAATATGTATAAGGCAGTGTTCAAACACAAGCAGCCGTTATTGAAAACAAAAGCACTGTGAGGATGACTCTAGAGCCTTACTGAGAAAAACACATCACGTTCAACCACTAAGAATTCACCATGTGCAAGGAGGAGATGACAGCTACGTCAGAGTGTGCTCCTTACTTCATATTTACAACACCATAGCAGAGTAATGCAACTAAAAAAGCTTTAATCCATCAGTTGCAACTGATGTCACTGTGTGTATTAGCTGCAATACTGTGTGCCTACTCATTACTCAAACACACAACTCTAACTCTACTTATATATAAGTATGGATCCCTGACCCATTTATCCATGTCATGCTTTGTAAAAAGAGCTTTGTTCATCTGCATGAGTCAGTGCAGAAGCTCCGCTCGATGAGCTTGCATCCCAAATAGCACCACACTCCCTACATAGTGCACATAACAAATAATAAAACTGCCCCTTAATTAACTAAAAATTAACTAAAATTAACTAAAAATAGTTAACTAAAATTATTTTTCACATTCAACCCACTATGTGTGTGGAGAAACTGTTATTTTATGACCAACACTGTGCCCTA
This sequence comes from Hoplias malabaricus, assembly GCF_029633855.1. Lineage (NCBI taxonomy): Eukaryota > Metazoa > Chordata > Actinopteri > Characiformes > Erythrinidae > Hoplias > Hoplias malabaricus. The sequence continues at coordinate 35,389,984 of NC_089806.1, read as the reverse complement.
CAGAGGGTATAGAGAAACATTTGTGATTCAGCCTCGACTTTGATGGAGGACAAAAGAAAAAATGGAGACAAAAGAATATACCGCTTGGGTCTCTTACACGCTAAAACAATTAGTGAGTTAAATAACATGATTACTGAAGCTTGTATATGAGTAACTCACAGAGATTTGGGCACAAATCAGAGAAATGTATTGGAGTCTAACAGTTTTCTATTAAAAATACTAATGTGGCTAACAGAATATAACTTTTTGCATTCATTATGCAACACAGTGGGATCCTTTACCCCCTGAAGCAAAGGCACAGTGTGCTTCGGTGCTTGTGAGTGTTGTGAGACTACATATATATATTAAGAGAATCTAAGACTCCTAACAGCCATCCAATACCTCGCAGACCACTCCAGTTGGTCCAGTTTGCAGGAGTTTAATGTCTCAAAATGATATAACTATAAAATACTCTCTGACTTTTGCACAGTACTGTATATTTGTGTAATAGGTTGGATTCTAATGTATAATTTTTGTAAGGTCCATGGTAGTTTTTCCAGCCACTCTCCAAACTGAATATATATATATTTTTGTGTATATTTAGCTTGACTAAGCATAACCTGTTTGATTAATGAGGCATTTCTTCACCTCTAACTCACATTTACTGTAGAATTGACACCAGTTTGCTTAGGCTAATTACTGCAATTAAAGGAAATCCATTCCCAGTTACAAACACTATTAACTGGTACCTCCTTATTATATAGGTGAACAATCACAAAACAGTGTTTAACCTTAAACAGCCATCAAAATTGTTTTCTTTTAGACATTTTATTCTGAAGCTGTCTCTAACTGACTTACTCTTGTGTTTTCTATGTGCTGTTTGTGTTGCGGTTGCCTGTATCTTCACACAATTTCAGGTAAGAAGCGATTGCACAGTTAAATATGTGTTAAATATTTCCTAAAATCTAGGCTAATCTAGTGTGCTGTTTAAAAGGGTTGGATTGTGTGTTTCAGTAGCATAATGAGATTGTCGGAATTAAACCGCTTTTCTTACTTCAATATTTCAAAATAACTCTTGAATGAACATTAAATGTTCATTAAAATTAATAGAATACTTCAGAAAAATCACCTTTTCACAGTATTCATCTTATCTTGCATACGATCAATCAGCCAAGATTAGTGTCCATATTATGTTCATTTAATTAGCACTGGAACAAATTCTGATCATCTCTGTAGTTTAGAGTAAATCATACAGTGCCTTAAACTGCATTGACAATTATTTGCTGTTTGATAGAAATGTTAATATCATAGCTCCGTCACCAAAATAAAATATAAAATGCTAAACATGTCCTGGCTTAGTGACTTCAGCTTTACAGGGTTTGCCTCAGGTGGAAAAAAGCAAATGAAGTGAACAAGTCTCATCTGTGATCACTAGTGAAGTGCACACATGTACACAAACAACGGGCCACAGATAGCTCTCATGTAATGTCAGCATTACAGTGAATTTTAGTGCTTTTGTGCAGTGTCAACATGGCGTTTGTTCTACGTGTGTGTATTAATGTCTGTGGTCACCAGTGGATGAATGAGGATGAGGGAATATTAATGGAAGTTCTTTCTGTGCTGAAGTAAAGAAAGAAGGAGGCAGAGGTGGGTGGATGTGCTGTGGGAACATGAGAACAGCATTGTGGGTAGAAGAGATATTGATCAAAAGTTGTCAGCACAAACTAACAGCTGATGTTCCATTGAATGCACACACACACACACACACACACACACACACACACACACAAAGACAAAGATTGAAATGACAGTGGAATATGTCCTTGTCCATTCCCTGATATCTGATGTTCTTATTCCGCCTTGGGAATGTTGTTGATGTTGTTGTTGTTGTTTTCCCCCTCCTTAACTGACATGTTTTCTTGAATTTTATTGTGATAACTTTTTCTCTATTGATCTCCTCATACATCTGAGAGTTATATCAAAAATAAGGTGTGCCGCCAAAATGTAGATATCAAAAATGTATTAAATATATGCACATTTGGAATTTTATGCCAGAAACACATTTACTACGGTGTTGCATCCTCTCTTATAACAACACTCTGTGGGCTTTTGGGAACTGAACAGAAGTGTTGCTATAGTTTTGAATATGAAAATGTTTTTCCATGCTTGATAGCTACTCAACAGTTTGGGATCTGCTTTGTCTTAGGCCAGAGGCCTAAAGGCAGGACAGTTTATTCCCTGGACTCTCTTACTACAAAGTTATGCTGTTGTAACCCACATAGAATGTGGTTTGACCTTGTCTTGCTGAAATAATCAGTGCCTTCCCTGAAAAAGACTGGAAGCATGTTGCTCTAAAACCTGTAAATATCATTCAGCATTAACGGTGCCTTCACAGATGTGCAAATCACCCATGCCATCTGCATTAGTACACCCTCATATAAATATGGATGCTGACTTATGAACTGTGCACTAGCTGGATGGTCTCTCTTCACTTTAACCCAGAGGAAAATGTGATCATTATTTCAAAAAGAGATATCACAGTGTGTTCACAGGCTGTAGTTTTGGTAAGTGTATTGAGCCCATGCAGTGATTTCCACTACAGAATTAAGTTTTTAATGCAGTGCCACCTGAGGGCTATAGAGATGATGGCCATTCTGTAGGGGTTTTTGGCATTGTCCCTCGCACACAGATTTCTCTGGATTCTCTAAATCTTTTATATTGTTATTTATAATGTTTTGTATGAAATATTTTCTGTTTTACAAGGAATATTATTATTGAATTGTTGCAGTATTTGCCCATGCACTCTTTAGCAAAGTGGTGAACATCGCCCCACCTTTTACTAATATTACATACTAATTTAAGTGAATTATTGGGTTTATATGATTGCAATCTGTGTGTATTTACATTTAGTCAATATCCCAACTTTATTTATTTATTTTTAAATGGGGTTATACATAGTTCTCAAGACTTTAACAAAAATCTGTAATATAACCCCATTTCAAAATCAACTTACAACCACAACAGCTATTTAAACCAAAATAAGTGAATACAGAGGGCGGCACGGTGGCGCAGCAGGTAGTGTCTCAGTCGCACAGCTCCAGGGACCTAGAGATTGACTGTCTGTGAGGAGTTGGTGTGTTCTCCCCGTGTCCACGTGGGTTTCCTCCGGGTGCTCCGGTTTCCTCCCACAGTCCAAAAACACACGTTGGTAGGTGGATTGGCGACTCAAATGTGTCTGTAGGTGTGAGTGTGTGAGTGTGTGAGTGAATGTGTGTGTTGCCCTGTGAAGGACTGGCGCCCCCTCCAGGGTGTATTTCCGCTTTGCGCCCAATGATTCCAGGTAGGCTCTGGACCCACCGTGACCCTGAACTGGATAAGCGCTTACAGATAATGAATGAATGAATGAATAAGTGTATACAGAAGATTCGTTACCACGCCTAAAGATCAGGTAAAACCGTCAGTGATCAGCTATTAGAAGTAAGAAATAATACAACAAAATACACAGCTTAGGAATGACTGTGCTTGTCTTGTTTCTGCACATACTCAGGGCCAAGAAACAAAATGACCTTTAAATATTTTTTATATTTATTTATTTAAATAAAAAGTCAATACATGTCTCTAATTATTGAGGTTAAGGTTCAGAACCGGTTTATGGTTGTGCTCATAAACATTTTATGTGTAGGTACTTACATATACGTTCATAAAGACACTCATATAAAGTCAACCTAAAGAGCCAGTTCAAGTTATAGCCAGTATTAGCTTTAAATAAAGTAAACTGACACACACACTATTAGCACAGCAATTCACCAGTCACAATGTGTTTGTAATAAAGAGGTAAATTATTACAAAAATGTGGTATTACAGATAGTAATTCATTATATATTTGCAGATAAATTTAAGCTAATGTAGACTTTACTGCTAAATAAAGAATTGTTGGTCTAATAATGTTTAGATGTCATCTCTGGGTAATCTAATGTTTTACTGTTAATTGGGAATATTTTGTGAATATGTGAAACTGCTATGGTGTTTTATTGAGGGGAAAAAATATCTCCAAAGAGAGTGAAAGTGCATTTGTAAAATATAAAATGTTTCGTCCAGGGGCATCAGGCTATAGGCAGTAATTACCCTTGTTATTTATAATACACATTGCTCACATATATGATCCCATATCCTCATATTAACATTTATTGTAAGCGTGTGAGCGCCAAACAAATATTAATGCCATAACTATAGCCTGGTGAGCACTTTGATGGATGTAACCTTCACTTTGGCTCATCATTAATCAGAATGCAGATGCTGCATCATATCTGCTCCCAGGAGAACAGTCCTTAACCCCTCAGCCACTGACCAGTCAGCTGTGACTGACTCCCCACAACTGCCAATTACAGTCAGCAAGAAGAGCCATCACTCTGAGCGTCAATTCAAATTATTCCGCACTGAGGTTTATGAATTATTACCTGATCAGCCGTGAAGCAAACATATCGGACTCAGCAGGCAGCCTGTAGCTTCCCTCCGTCTGCCTAAATGAAGATTAATGGGCTTTTGATTGTAACAGTAATAGGGTGTAACCACATTGTGATTGTGTTTTACAACAACATGGTAATTAGCTTGATTTTGCCTAATTTCCTCAGTGTTTGGAAAGCGTTTTTAAAGAAAGATATGTGTTAGAGGTTAAACTGATGTGTCCAATTGTGCGTCTCCAGGTGTGCCTTCATAAAGATGCCTTGAGTTCCGGTATCTGCCGGATTACTCAGTCAATCAATAATCCATAATGCATCTGATCCCAGGTGACAGATACATGTGGGTCTCTAAATCCAATAATCTAACTGTGTCACTCATCTGTCAAAGCTCGGGCTCTGCTGCTCTGTCAGACTGAAGGTGATGGATGGTGGTAGGGAAAGGGCCCAACAGGGAAGAACAATCACACACATACCTCAGACAGACAGGACTAATCACTGTCAGAGTGCACAGAACCCTTTGTATGAGTATTAAATTTACATTTTTAAAGTAGAGCAGCAGCACAGTAAGGAGTTAGGGGAAATAAACTGGAATATCAGATTTTTTTTCCACCAGCACGGTGGTGCAGCAGGTAGTGTTGCAGTAACACACTCCAGGGACACAGGACCTGGAGGTTGTGGATTCAAGTTCTGCTCCCAGTGACTGTCTGTGAGGAGTGTGGTGTGTTCTCCCTGTGTCTGTGTGGGTTTCCTCCGGGTGACTGTCTGTGAGGAGTGTGGTGTGTTCTCCCTGTGTCTATGTGGGTTTCCTCCGGGTGCTCCAGTCCAAAAACACATGTAGGTAGCTGGATTGGTGACTCAAGTGTCAGTATGTGTGAGGGTGTGTGTGTGTGTGTGTGTGTTGCCCTTTAAAGGACTGCCTCCCCCTCCAGGGTGTGTACCTGCCATGCGCCCAGTGATTCTAGGTAGGCACTGGACCCACCACGACCCTGAACTGGATAAGAGACAATGAATGAATGATATATTTGAGAAAGTGTATTGTATGTTTTGTTTTAATTTAATTATATGATTTTGGAATTATATATGAATGCATGTCATATACTGTGTATTCCATGTAGTTTTTACAGTCAATTGTTCAGTTTTTCTGCAAATAACCTTTCACTTGCAATATAATTCAGCTCCTTAATTCTGTGATAGTAATAAATGCAAATGCCTTAAATGTGCATATATTTAGAGCCTACTGTTTTTTAGACTTAACAGAATAGCTATGAAAATGAATATAGAGTCATTGTGTGTGTGTGTGTGTGTGTGTGTGTGTGTGTGTGTGTGTGTGAGATTGTATGTGCACGGATGGTCATATGTGTAAATGTGTGCGAACAATGGCAGCGTTCTCCTTAGGGACCAGTTTCAGTATCACAGATCAGAATCAGATCGATGTGCCACAATGGCCTGACTGATCGCTCCACTGGGTCCTATTAAGGTACAGAACTGGGAGTGCGGGTATGTGTTTAGGAGTAAGTGTGTGTGTGTGTGTGTGTGCATGTGCACCTTCCACTGGGACTCATTACTTCAGCAAAACAGACACACACTCTGACAGTGCCATCTCTCATGCCACACATACAGACCTTTATCGCTTTTGTTAAGGTCTATTGATGTGTTTTTCTTCCTTGTATGAAACTTAGAGCTCTTCTGAGCTGATCTTTGTACACAGACTTGTGCGCAAACACACACAAACTCATACACACTTGCACACACACCTATACCCAGAGCTTACCTGTGTGCACACTTTACACATTTTCAGTAATGTGTGTAGTAGTAGCCGAATTCTCAGTGTCTATTACACTGTGTGTGTTGTCTATTACATAGACTATACATAGTCACCAATAGAGTATAGAATATTACTGTTATTAAAACAAGAAAAGTCTGCCCTGTTTCAGAATTGATTTCATGCAATTAATTATTCAGACTTAAAGAATTACTTACTTAGTTGGACGTAGCAGTTTAAAAGCCAGAGCAATAAAACACTTTAGCAGGCTAAGTAAGCTAATAAGATAATGTTAAGCTACAGGGATAATAACAAAAATGAATGGATATTTCATAATTACTTTCTGTATACTTTTAATTTTCTAATGATCTAAATAAAATTTAGAGGCGGCATGGTGGTGCAGCAGGTAGTGTCGCAGTCACACAGCTCCAGGGACCTGCAGGTTGTGGGTTTGAGTCCCACTCCGGGTGACTGTCTGTGAGGAGTGTGGTGTGTTCTCCCTGTGTCTGCGTGGGTTTCCTCCGGGTGCTCTGGTTTCCTCCCACACGTCCAAAAACACACGTTGGTAGGTGGATTGGCGACTCAAAAGTGTCCGTAGGTGTGAATGTGTGAGTGAGTGTGTGAGTGTGTGTGTTGCCCTGTGAAGGACTGGCGCCCCCTCCAGGGTGTATTCCCACCTTGCGCCCAATGATACCAGGTAGGCTCAGGACCCACCCCGACCCTGAACTGGATAAGCGCTTACAGATAATGAATGATTGAATGAATAAATAAAATATAGCAAGCTTGGCTTTTGGTTTGCTAATTAGCTTTAAAAGGCTAGTCTTGTTGAGGGCAAAACCTTTGGAAAATGTACTCTGTGTTATCTATTCTTGCCCTTGTTCTGCACTGGGCTGGATGTGTTACGCAGGCAATACGTACTTCCAGGTCATGGCATGAAATCAGCAAGGCCCTGTTGAAAGAAGCACTGAAATGGGGGGTAATACTGAGGTTCCTGGCTAAAGTCATTGAACCAGTTACCCAGAGGCCCAGTCAAAAAGCAACATCGGA